>NC_052341.1:4181772-4481772 GCF_016432855.1 Salvelinus namaycush | reverse complement strand
CTTAATTGTTACCCAGAAATGACTTTGACACTGAGATAAAAACAGCTGCGTTGGATGACAATGCTAGAATTCAATCACAGGTTAAACCAATGATTGAATTCTAACAGTGAGGAGGCAACAGCAACTCTTGACTTTCCTTGTCTTAGAGTGAGGCTTTATATTAGTGTGGGGGATAAACAGGTGCCAAATACTTACAATACCGGTCAAAGAGCAACAAACTGAAGCAATGAGCTCGTTCATAAGAAAACACGAAAGCATGCCAACCTTATTACCCGCCTCTGTCAGACAAACAAAATGACAGGTGCTTAAATAGAAAATATCCATGAGAATCAGTTTCACATCAGGATACTCAGTTAACATTAAACTGCGCAAATTTTAATCCACACACATTATCAATCAATCAAGTTTATTTTATATAGCCCTTCATACATCAGCTAATATCTCGAAGTGCTGTACAGAAACCCAGCCTAAAACCCCAAACAGCAAGCAATGCAGGTGTAGAAGCACGTTATCCTTAGCACACATTCAATCAAAGTGCTAATCCATGTTTTGAGCATTATAAACTGGGTGGTTCGAGCCCAGAATGCTGATTGGCTGAGAGCCGTGGTATACTACGGGTATGACAAACCATTTAAGTTAGTAGCTAGTTTATAATAGCAATAAGGCACCTCGGGGCTTCCAGTAGAGCACAGAGCTGATCAGTCGCATCTTTTTAGCTCCGCTACAAATTTGAAATAAATCCTGAAATAAGTTCACCCTTAAGCTTAATGTACCAGGAAAGGCAGTAATAGTTTATTAGCTTCCAAAACCCACAATGCCGACAAAGAAGAGTCACACCAAAAAGCCAGACTTAACGAGTGAAAGTTTAGAGTCTGAGGACGAAGGGGCCGTGCAAGCTTCATGTGCTAGTGGTGGAAGCAAGACTGAGGCGATAAACATGTGCAGTGCCGTTAGCTCCGAAGATAGCCTCAAGGCCATCAAAGACATTAATGATATCAAATTCGAAAATATACTGTCTGCTGTGGACAACGTTTAAAACGAAGTCAAAGAATGTGCTGGGCAAATCTCTCAGGCTGAGGTACGCATCTCTTGAACTGAAGACAACATTATAGCCCTGCAGGCAACGATCACCGCTCTTGAGGAAAAAGTTGAATCGCTTACCTCTAAACTAGTTGATTTGGAGGGCGGCCGGCAGGAGATTGAACTTGAGACTAGTACATCTCCGCGAAGGTGCTGAGGGGAGCGATGCTTGCTCATTCCTAGAGAGGTGGCTTCCTGAGGCTCTGGAGATGGTGCCACTCTGCTCTCCTTTGATCATTGAGAGAGCTCATCGGATTTCTGGCCCCACGATCCGACCCCAACGCACCCCGATGCCTCTGATAATGAAGTTCTTAAACTATAAAGATAAGATGCGTATGGTGAATGCAGCCAGGGCGAAAGGGAGAGTACTCTACGAGAATCGGCAAGTTATGTTCTTCCCAGATCTCTCCATAGAAGTCCAAAAGCAGCAAAAACTCTTCGACAGTGTCAAGCAGCGGCTACGGGCTAAGGCTATCCGGTATGGAATCATCTTTCCAGCAGGCCTAAGGGTCTCCCAGCTGGGGCGGTGCAGTTTCTTGAGAAGCCAGGCCGGCAGAGGTGTGGAAGCGGAGCAACGCTGAAGAAGAGGCAATAGCAACGTAAAGTTAAACGTTGACCAATTTCTTTTGACATTTTTCAAACTGTTGCTTTCGGTTTGATCTACAAAGAGTTATTTAAATTTGAGCCAGTTCACCGTGTTATAATGTATCTAGTAACATAGTAGCACTGTCTATTGAACTATAATAACAGGGCCCGTTTAAAAGTAAGCCTTATTATAATTGAATGTACCATGAAACTTTTCTTTTATGCATTGGAACATCCTGGTGCGGGTTTGTTTTCTTTAGGCCTATATGAGGCTAGATCACGGTGGTCTCATATTCTGGCTCACTCCTGGTATTTAGTTTGTTTTTTTGTTAAATGGTGAACACAATATGGTGCAATGACAAGTGGAGGGGCAGAAGGTGTAGTGATCTTCTTCTGTTGGCACTCCAAAAGGTCCCAGATACATCACAAATGGTCCTTTTGTTCGATAATGTCCTTCTTTATATCCATAAAAACTTAGTTTAGCTGGCGCGCTTCAGTCAGTTAACCATCCAGTTTCCCTCCTTCAAAATGCATACAAAATGAATCCCAAACGTTATTAATAAACTTTTCCAAACAACTCAAACGTTTTTAATCAAACCTTAGGTACCCTAATACGTAAATAAACGATCAAATTTAAGATGAAGAATCGTTATTGTCTTTACCGGAGAAAAATACCAAAGTGTTTTTGTTTATGGTGGTAACGGAGGACTGTTGGTATATTAGGCTGATCCAATGTGCTCTTACGGGGCAAAGTTTTAGTTCAAGTGTCTCTGGTAAATTCGATGACTCATAGTGTTAAGGTTAAATTTACATCCTGGAACTGTAGGGGATTAAATAAAAACACCAAAATAAAACAGGTAATAAGTAGATTAACACCACTTCAGGCGAAGATCATATTTTTGCAAGAATCACATCTATTATCTGGCGACGTTCCTAAGATACGCAAGAGGTGGCCTGGGCAGATCGTTGCAGCCTCATGTAGCTCACATGCAAGGAGAGTTATTATTCTTATCACTAAGTCCATTCCATATCAGATATTGCAAACAATTTGTGATCCCACCGGCAGATATATTATTATATGGGGTACCTTGCTGTCTGAGCAGTTGAATTTAATTAATGTGTATGGTCCCAACAAAGATGTCTCTAAATTCTTTAATGATTTGTTTTTAAACCTTTCCACACTTCCAGGTAATTATATTGTTGCAGGGGACTTTAATTTCACTTTAGATCCTGTTAACGATCGCACCTCGGGTTCGAACGACTCCCACACCCAATCTTGGAAAACCATACAGAATTTTATGAAGGATTTAAATTTAGAGATTTGGAGAGAAATGAAACCAGATGATGTGGAATACTCCTGTTAATCTAGCACTCACCAGACCTATTCCCGAATCTACATTTGTTTTTTTTTATCTCAGCAGCATTACGCTCTAAAAATTTAAGATTGCTTTTATGATAGCATTGTCATCTCTGACCATGCTCCAGCATCTCTTAAATATTTCGATTCTAATTTAGTAGGTGACCAACCTAAATGGCTCTTCCAACCAAAATGGCTTCAAGATACAAGTTTTACAGAATACATTGGACAGCAAATTGACCTATACTTTTCAATTGATACAACACAGACGTCAGCTTGTACTATAATATCTTATGCTTCACTGAGTCGTGGCTGAATGACGACACTATCAACATAGAGCTGGCTGGTTATACGCTGTACGGGCAGGATCGAATAGAGGTGTCTGATAAGACATGGGGCGGCGGACAATGTATTTTTGTAAATAACAGCTGGTGCATTATATCTATGGAAGTCTCGAGCTATTGCTCGCCTGAGGAAAAGTTTCTCATGACAAGCTGTAGACCACACTACCTACCTAGAGAGTTTCTGTATTTTCCGTAGCTGTTTACATACCACCACAGACTGAGGCTGGCACTAAGACAGCATTGAATGAGCTGTATTCCACCATAAGCAAACAAGAAAACGCTCACCCAGAGGCGGCTCTCCTAGTAGCCGGGGACTTCAGTGCAGGGAAACTTAAATCCGTTTTACCAAATTTCTATCAGCATGTTAAAATGTGCAACCAGAGGGGGAAAAAAACTCTGGACCGCCTATACTTCACACACAGAGACACATAGAAAGCTCTCCATCGCTGACCTTAATTCTATCCTCCTGATTCCTGCTTCCAAGCAAAAATTAAAGCAGGAAGCACAAGTGACTAGATCAATAAAAAAGTGGTCAGATGAATCAGATGCTAAGCTACAGGACTGTTTTGCTAGCACAGACTGGAATATGTTCCCGGGATTCCTTCGATGGCATTGAGGAGTACAGCACATCAGTCATTGGCTTCATCAATAAGTGCATTGACGACGTCGTCCACACAGTGACCGTACGTACATACCCCAAGCAGAAGCCATGGATTACAGGCAACATCTGCACTGAGCTAAAGGCTAGAACTGCCGCTTTCAAGGAGCGGGACTCTAAACCGGAAGCTTATAAGAAATCCCGCTATGCCTTCCTACGAACTATCAAACAGGCAAAGCGTCAATACAGGACTAAAATCGAATCGTACTACACCGGCTGTGGCAGGGCTTGCAAACCATTACAGACTACAAAGTGAAGCACAGCCGAGAGCTGCCCAGTGACACGAGCCCACCAGACAAGCTAAACTACACTACCGTTCAAAGGTTTGTGGTCACTTAGAAATGTCCTTGTTTTTGAAAGAAAAGCAAAAAAAATTGTCCATTAAAATAACATCAAATTGATCAAAAATACAGTATAGACATTGTTAATGTTGTAAATGACTATTGCAGCTAGAAACGGCAGATTTATGGAATATCTACATAGGCGTACAGAGGCCCATTATCAGCAACCATCACTCCTGTTCAAATGGCACGTGTTAGCTAATCCAAGTTAATAATTTTAAAAGGCCAATTGATCATTAGAAAACCATTTTGCAATTATGTTAGCACAGCTGAAAACTATTGTCCTGATTAAGCAGCAATAAAACTGGCCTTTAGACTAGTTGAGAATCTGGAGCATCAGCATTTGTGGGTTCGATTACAGGCTCAAATGGCCAGAAACAAAAAACTTTCTCCTGAAACTCGTCAGTCTATTCTTGTTCTGAGAAATTGCCAAGAAACTGAAGAGCTCGTACAACGCTGTGTATTACTCCTTTCACAGAACAGCGCAAACTGGCTCTAACCAGAATAGAAAGAGTGGGAGGCCCCGGCGCACAACTGAGAACGAGGTGTCGTGGAAAATTGCAAGATGATGTTATAATGCTTGTATTACATTATAATATTAGTTACATTCGACAGAATAGAGTATTGTGTGTGTTCCACTGGGGATGGGCCTCTATGAGATATAGCACTGACAGAGGAGATTTACGATGTCTTTGGGTAATGAAGCCTAAAGAGCATTCCAGATAGTAAAGGTAATGTTTTTGTGCTATACCGTACCAGGGTGAGACGGGTTCCAGTTTGGAGTAGGAGGGGGCCAGACACTGGTCTTTACAATGAGAACTGTTGACACAGCAGTAACTGTCTGCTATGTTTTATAGATATCTTTCATACAAATCTTAACCTTTGTGAACTGTTCCTAAGATCTGTGGTTCGTCATGTAAGTTCAGTGGGGTGTATCTTGGCTATAAAAGATCTTTGTATTTTTCTGTAGTCACTCTGAATGGTTCATTATAGATAGTGAATTGTTGAAAGTCAGGCTAAAGCTTAACGCTTATTAAAGATGTAGTTTAAGTATAGCACAACAGGAAGAAGCATAGCACAATTACAGCAGCCATGAAGGTTTTAAATGATATCATTGAAGCCCTTGACAAAAAACAGCACTGTGTCTCACTTTTTATAGATCTCTCTAAGGCTTTTGATACAGTTGATCATGATATACTAAGGCAGAGATTGTTGAGTGTAGGTCTTTCAGGGCATGCAGTTGCATGGTTTGCTAACTATCTGTCTGATAGAACTCAGTGCACTCAATTTGATGGGCTTATGTCTGTTAAATTGTCTGTCCTTAATGGTGTGCCCCAAGGCTCTGCACTTGGTCCTCTCTTATTCACTATTTATATAAATGATTTAGACAAAAATGTCCAAAATGCACAACTTCATTTTTATGCTGATGATACTGTTATTTACTGTTGTCCCTCGTC
This sequence comes from Salvelinus namaycush, assembly GCF_016432855.1. NCBI lineage: Eukaryota > Metazoa > Chordata > Actinopteri > Salmoniformes > Salmonidae > Salvelinus > Salvelinus namaycush. The sequence continues at coordinate 4,475,950 of NC_052341.1, read as the reverse complement.
TCTTACAAAAGCTTTCCAGAACTTGCAAACTGCTTTTTATACTGTTCAACATACCTTGTGTCAATTGAAGCTTATCCTCAATAGTGACAAAACTAAACTAATGGTGTTTTCTAATGCAAAAAATAGACCTCTGAACCTTTCACCTATTACTACCTGTCAGGGCAAGGAGATTGAGGTTGTAACCGCATATAAATATCTTGGAATTCTGATTGATGACAGCCTCTCTTTTAAATTGCATATTCAACTTACAAAAAATTGAGGCTGAAATTGGGATTTTATTTTAGGAATAAGGCCTGTTTTTCTTTTGAAGTCAGGAGGCTACAGTTATACCTTTACTAGACTATGGGGATATTTTATATATGAACGCTTCCGCTCAGTGTTTGAGATCAATTGACACTCTTTACCATGGCACTGAGATTTATTTTAAACTGCAAAACCCTTACGCACCACTGCACTTTGTATACCAGGGTTGGCTGGCCTTCTCTAGTCACTCATAGGACTTTATCCTGCTAACTGTTCCAAATGTCCGAACTGAATTTGGTAAAAGGGCTTTTATGTACTCTGTGCCATCGTCTTGGAACACCTTAAAATACTTTTAAACTGGAAGAACTTGTCCCGATTTGGTGTTTTTAAATCACTAATGAAGGATTTTGAGGCTGATTCCCTGACCTGTCAATGTTTTTAATTTGCTCTGTTTGATTTTGTTATACTCTTGTGAATTCAATGGTTTTTACTAGATTACTTGTTTTTCATGTCTGTCTGTAATTTTTGTAATGACTTGCTGCCTAGCTTGGCCAGGACGCTCTTGAAAAAGAGTTTTAAAATCTCAATGAGCCCTTCCTGGTTAAATAAATTAAATAAAATATAACTCTGACTTGTGTGTAGTTTAACTCTCCTCAATTGGTAAAGCAGAAAGATAACTCCACAGAGGACAAGTACGTTAGGGTCTAGTTTGAGAAAGACGCCTCACAAGAACTCAACTGGCAGCTTCATTAAATAGTACCCGCAAAACACCAGGCTCAACGTCAACACTGAAGAGGCGACTCCGGGATGTTGGCCTTCTAGGCAGAGTTGCAAAGAAACCCATCAGACTGGCCAATAAAAAGAAAAGATTACGATAAGCAAAAGAACACAGAAACTATGTAGAAGGCCAGCGTCACAGAGTCAAAGTGACAGAGCTGGAGGGGGATCTGCAGAGAAGAATGGGAGAAAAGCCCCGTTAATACTGGTGTGCCACGCTTGTCGAGTCATACGAGACTGTAGTGGCTGCTTCAAAGTACTGAGTAAAGGGTCTGAAAACTGAATAGCTATGCAAGTGTGATGCAGTTTCATTTTTAATACATATGCAATAGTGTCTAAACCCGTTTCTGCTTTGTGTTGAATGTATGAGCCTTTATATAACGTACGTTGTCCGTCATGTCCCTGTGAATCATTGGGTGTGACTGACTGACAGGGTTATATTTCTCAAAATTGTGCTATTTGTCACAAAACGTGTCCATCTAAGATTTGTTCATCTGGCAACAAGATGAAGTAAATAACCACATGTAGATGTAACAAACCATTTCTTTATTTAGTTCAACTGTTGCATAGAGTTTACAAACCATTTCTTTATTTAGTTCAACTGTTGCATAGAGTTTACAAACCATTTTAATACTACATTTTCAAAACAGAAGTTATTTTATTGGTGTGGGAATGCATAAAGTTAAATTATTAGTTGGATTCTTGTTTATGATATTCAGAGGTTGACCAGCATTAGTAATACATAACACTAGACCAAGTCTTCTCTCCTTTAGGTCTTTACGGCTGGCAGACATTCTTGATCAACTGGCTCGCTCCCATCCAGGGGCGGCTCCACACCTCAAAGATGCACTGGTAGGTCTGAGGAAACAGGAAGCAACACGAGTTGGTATGATCACACCCCTTCAGCAGCATAACACCTGACAAAAGGTTTGTTGGACATTGCAGTCTACTGCCTGAGCTACAAATCACATTACATCATAAACAAATGTATTATTTGTAGAGTAGTCAGGCAAAATGTACCCACAATGAATCATGGTTTTGATGCTCTCAAACACTGCCAACAGACATTAATCTCTAGAAATGTCACCTGAAACTTCCCTTTGCAAACAAAGCAATTTGTAAAAAAAACAATACTGAACCAATAGTGAAATGGGTAACACATTAAAAGTAGGATTTACTAACAGTTTATAAGTAGTTTATTGGTTACCAATGTGATCCCTGTTGGTAACAGGTTATAAACTAAAAATTGACCATTCTTAAGCTGTACATATAGGAAGCACTGAGCTGAAGTGCCAGTGTTAACACAAACAGATCTGGGACCAGACTAGCCTTGTGGTCCTTACCTCAGCTGGGGCCGGATGCACAGCGCAGTCCTTCACGCCTCCTTTCCTGCACAGGGTCCTGGCCATCTGCACTGTGAAGATGTACTTCATCCCAGCTACCACCTGTAAGCAGAGGATGGTCAGCATGTCAGACCACAGACATAGAAATCCCCCATCTTGAATGAGGAACCTGTTCTAGTGATTCTATTTCTATGGCTAGAACTGAACTACTAAAAAACAGTGCAGATGACTGCATGGGTTAAAAATGAGTCTCCTGCATAATGTCAGGTGAGCATTGTTCACTGAGCCAGAGGGTACATAGGGCAAATGGGCATCTTATAATCACATGAGTCCTAGCGACAATAGGCTCCCATTGTCTCCACTCATCACCAACTATGTAAGGGATCAACGAGGGGCTATGCGTTCTATGGAAAACAATGACCGACGTGGAAGGCGACACTATAGCGGAGTGGAACTGACCTTGACCGGAGTTTATTTTCCAGAGAATGGATAGAACCCTGAGTTGATTATTCCTTTTACATCAAAGCTATAATTTACCACAACAAGTGTGTTCACCATCCAGCGAAGTAGCCAGCAAGTTGACTAGACGGCTACAGTAGTTGCCGTGGTAACCCAACAAACAGACTTTAGCTAACCATCAAACCTAGCTTGCTATTATGAAAACCAAATTCAACAAGACCAATACTGTTTCCAATTTTGCGTTCAAAAGTAGCTCAAAATAAAATTAAACTATAGCAATTTAATTCTATGGTTCAAACATACCCTGCGTTATAGGGAATTATACAAACGGGTGGGTCTAATACTGGATAAACCGCATTCCAGACATTATTTATTCCACAAATTAGCACCAGCTAAAGGTAGGACGTTGACATGCCCATTTAATCTGTTCCATCTGACTGCGCAATCCACTTTCTCGTAAACCCAGCCAGGCAGTTTATAAACTTGATCCACTGTAAAAAATCTCCCATTTCTTTTAGACCGGTATTTGATTTTCAACAGCGGAGATTTGTATAAACATTGCTGTCTGTCTCCAGCAACGGGAAGAGAGTTTCTCAGCCAGTCGAAATCATGAAGCAGCTGGTGTAAAGAGTGTTGCTTCCGTCCCTCTCCTCACCCCTACCTGGGCTCGAACCAGGGACCCTGTGCACACAACAACTGCCTCCCACAAAGCATCGTTACCTTTCGCTCCACAAAAACCACTTCAAGATCTCAGAGCAATTAACGACACCGATTGAGTCACTATTAGCACGCACCTCGCTAACCATTTCACACCGCTTACACTGGCATACTTTTTAATGGATATATAAAGAAACACAGGTCAAATTAAATGCAGCTAGTTTGCTGCCTTCACAGCTTGGATTTGAAGTGATTGTGTTAGCTAGTTCGCTGCCTTCACAGCTTGGATTTGAAGTGATTGTGTTAGCTAGTTCGCTGCCTTCACAGCTTGGATTTGAAGTGATTGTGTTAGCTAGTTCCTCTGAACAACAGTGTCCTGACAAGAGAGCACATCACCTATGCCAGGTGAAATCGCACAGCACTATAGCTCATTATCATTTAAGTGTGTATCCAAATTCAATGTCACAAGAAAATGTAAAGGCAAATCGTTTGCTCTTATTCTGTCTTCATTGTTTGACGTGACTAATTTAGCCATAGTTGGCTAGCAAGCCAGCAGGGGATAAGAACGTTACCAACTAGTATTGCAATGGAACATTTTGAACGAAAGACCAGCCGGCTTGGGCAGCAACCTTAGACTTGTCGGGACTACATCTTGTGAAATAGTATGAATAATCAAAATAAGTTATGAAAATGTCAATCAATATTTGAATATGTTAGTAACCCGTTGTATACAAGAGATAACGTCCTCTAAACCGGTGTTAAGGATATATTGGCACGGTTTCCCGGTCCTCGACTTCCTCTCGGGTCTAACACCTGTGCCAATATCCAAACACAGCTTTCTCGGGCAAAATGTAAAATTCCTGTCAGGTGTGATCGAGGCGTAAAGTTAGTTAGCTTGCTTCTTCCAGACACTAATGAGAGAACATCTGATCATTCCACTTGCACAGGCTGAGCTGGTTAGGCTGTTATCTGGAGCGTTGGTGACCAACTGTGCTGCTGGCAACAATTTAATTACGTTTTTGGCCGACGTTAACTGACACCGGTCAATTTCGACATATGATTTTACGAATTCACATCATTAGTTATTCTGCCCCTGGCACACATACGAGATTGTCCTGAAATCAGAGTAGATAGCCAGAGTGAATTTAGGTATTGAACAGCGGAATGAAAAACAAGAAAACTACGCTACACAACGAACGATCAACATTGACGTCATTCAACTAATGAAAAGGTGTATAAAAAGGGACTGACCTGTTCCTGAGCCTTGACAACTTTGGCCACCTGCCAAACATACATGTCGTTTGTTCTCTTGTTGTTTTCGGCCACCGCGAACTGCAGCGCGTCTCTGGTAGCGGGGTCGTTCATATCTGCGTCCACGACGCCCCCCGGTATCCCATCGGCGCTCGTCACGATGAATGCCACCGCGAGCAAAGGAACGACGATCTTCCAATTCATGAGCATTTTCCCCGTCTGATCTCGGTCTTTATTGCAACTCCGATCGTATCAAGTAACGTTACACCACAACAAATCCTCGCCTCCGACGACTTTTATATAAACGCGGTGACGTCACTTCTGCTTGATGAGGGGTGGGGCTTAATTATTAGTGGAATCAATATCAAATCGAATTTACTTATATAGCCCTTCTTACATCAGCTGATATCTCAAAGTGCTGTACAGAAACCCAGCCTAAAACCCCAAACAGCAAGCAATGCAGGTGTAGAAGCAATATCAACACAAAAGCGACCGCCTCTATCACACCGACAATGAACTTTGCGCAATTTGTGCAAAATGGGACGCATGCGTGCAACAGTTAAACGTTCACCTTCTGTTACTACTTCTGTCAAGCCATTTAACACCTACAATTCGTTGCAAAAGTTCGATAAATCCAACGTGTGCACCACAGAACGAATTGCCTCTGCAACCCAATGCTGCAATGCAAACGCATTGGAAATGAATGTAGCTAACTAGAGTTGGCCGTTTTGCAGAGCGGCTTACCCCGTTGATTTGCTTGGTTGTAGGCTAAGCTAAATAATTCATTATGGAAAAATATTATGAAACGTAATGAGAACCTGCACACCAATGGCTGTCAAAACTCTAAATCTCTGTAAGTGACACTAAACTAAATAGGACTAGGCTTTATTGGCTTTAGGGATGATTGGCTATTTATACAGTCTAGCATTAAGCCTACTGTTAGACGTTCCCAGTGGATTGAGGGGGGGGGGGGGTCAAACTCATTCCACCGAGGGCGGAGTGTCTGCCGCTTTTGTATTTCTTCTTTCGATTAAGACCTAGACAACATGGTGAGGGTAGTTCCTTACTAATTAGTGACCTTAATTCATCAATCAAGGACAAGGTTAGAGCGAAGACACTCTGCCCTCCTTGCAATGAGTTTTACATGGGGCTACGCTATATTCGTGATTTGACTTTTGTGCTTGTTATTTAGCCTATGGTGACTGGCCTCAAGTTATTGATGATACAAACCTGAGAAATGAAATTAGAATTAAGAATTGTATTTTCTTATCATCTTGGTCATAATGTCAATAGTCTAGTGAAATGGTGCTTTCAAGTCAACTGGCAACTCGGGGGGGAAAACGAGGTCAAATCATGACGTCAGTGGTCTGATTTTCAAATCGTAAAGTCTGAGTTTGAGAAAGGTGCGCTGCGCAGTGTCCCGACTTCGAATTCCAAGTTGGATTACCGTTCAAAAAGATTTTCCCAGCTGGAACTCGTTTGTCCCGAGTTCCCAGTTGACTTGAAAGCACTGAAGTCGGAGATTTCCGAGTTCAGCTGATTTGAATGCCGCAAACGTCCAGACTTCGGTCAATGACGCACAGGCAGGAGCGCACATTGGAACTGCATTACTCTTGAGTAACCATGCAGACAATTGAAGTTCTGAAGTGAGTACTTTTTTATGTGGATAAATAGGGCGTATTTAATCAAACCATTGCGTAAGAGTATATTCATAGCCTATAGATGTGGTTAAGACTAAAGAGGTCAATGGAACGCAGCCAGTCGGGATAGAAGAAGGACTGCGGTTTGGCGGCGCACGTTGAACAAACAAAGTGGATATTCGTCAAATCGTGATCGATGTATTGTAACAGGCCCACACTTTGGTTACCAATGTTCGATTTTGGATATATTTGGCTGTTTTCGATGTTTAACATTTAGAAATCGTCCCTTTTCAGGTTTAGAAGAAGTGACCACAAAATGCTAACTCCCATTTGTAGAAACTGGTAGCATAGCTAGGATAGAGAAATCTGGGTCTGGAGGCATGTCGTTTTTAAAGGTGCACATGCAGAAATCGCTTCGCCATTTTCTGGTTGCAAAAATTCTAATAGTTCGCCTAATGTCAGTTTTATTTGACTACAAGCAAGTATGGTACGATGATATTCTACACTATTTAAACAGTTGTGAAATATATTTTCCATTACCACATATAGTAATATCAGCTGCTTGAACCTTGTGTACAAAACACAAAGTAAAAAGATGCATAGAAATGTCGCCCATAGAACATATCTACTGCTTCTTAGACTTGCTTTCATTGAGAATGACAGATGTTGGGTTGCCCAAAAAGTGATGTTTTGCAGCTTTAACTGTAATGCAGTTGATTGGTGATGACGACACGAAAATATATTAGGGTTGACATCCATACAAGCATTTTATTAAGATTTTTACCTCTGAAATACCTAAAAGTAGGTTTGGGAGGTTGAATGAAATAGTTAAATTCCCATGTGCCAAAATAAAAAAACAAGTTAAATGGGTTTCCATCGCATTTTCAACTACTGATAGTTTTGTAAGAAGAAATGTTTTGCTATATAGCGGATCTCTGGTTTTGGCAACAGGCCGTAGATATGGTGTGGGTAGGCGCTGAGTTTACCAACTAATGTTCTGTGTTCATCAGGCCTGTCGTTATGTTGTTTTAATATGTACTTTACTCGCATAGAAAGGTTGAATGGAAACCTGGTTTGTGATGCTAACTTTTTTTTAAATTTCCGGGTTGTTTGTGTGTTGGTATTCCAGACAGGCCATCTCCAGCCTGGATCCTACCCAGCAGCAGCAGCTCTTGGTGGCCGGGTCTGCGGTGGCCGTGGGCGGGCTGCTGACCTGTGTCGTGGAAAATCGGTTCAAATATAACGCTTTACAAGAACTTGTGAAATCAAACATGCTTTTAATACAATTGTATAGCAATCTGGAATGTCCCGCGGAACACCCCCTTTCCCAGAACTCCAGCTCCTATATTTATACACACATAGTATTATGTCCATCCCTTATGCAAATGAAGTTTCCTTTCTGAAGTCATTCACCACCATTATCTTTTAGTTCAAGCTTCCTACTTGTTCACGCCTAATAACGCCCATATCTGTTTTCAATTAGTTTATAATGGTGGCCGGACCCTCTATCTTAGTGTGTCAGCAGATTCTGTGTCTCTTCCTTTTATTAATATATCAATGTACTCTTTGTTCTGTTCTCCCCTATCCTTAGTGTGTCCAATTGTCTTAGGCGCCTATGTGTCTGGTATGTATGCATTTAGTGGAATCAGCAGACTATGTGTCTCTTCTATCAGTAGTGTGTCAATCTACTCTTTGTTCTGTTCTCCCCTATCCTTAGTGTGTCCAATTGTCTTAGGCGCCTATGTGTCTGGTATGTATGCACTTAATGGAATCAGCAGACTATGTCTATTGTGTTCAGTTGCCTATTTTTAATGTTCAGCTAGCTTATACATCTATGTGCTGTCCTATACGTATATATGTTATATATGTATCTCATGTACTCCTACACCTGTTATTACTGGATGTATCAAGGGACGAAGATCAAGCGCATTCCAATAGGGGATGGGTGGTGGGGGGCAGGAGAGAAGCCTCAGTCAGAGGATGAGAAGGTTTTCCCCTTTCAGGTCCAAACTTCCGATGAGGAGATACAGGTAGGATAATAAGGGGGTGAAACTTTATATCAAGTTCATAATTGCTGCAAGTCTTACTGTCAGTTTCCACTGGGCACAAACTGGTTCAGTCCATTTTGTTTTAACTTAATTTTCCAACATATTGTGACATGGAATCTACATGTAAAATACATTTAGATTTGAAAGAAGTAAACTGTTGTTTTGAGGGTGAAATTACAACCACAGGATTATGTCATCATGGTAACCAAATTTCAACAGGCAATTGTATAACATATGTTTAATTAATTTGTATATTTAAAACAATGTCAGATCATCAACATTTCTATCCACTGTTGGGGGAAAAACCTGTAAGGACAAAAACAATAGGCTGGGCAGCACCTCCTGTTGGAGAATTGATGTATCTACAGCACAGTGATAATACATTAATCTGTTGTATAAATAAACAAAATATCTGACATTGTCTTCCAAATTTGCAGTAATATACATTTCGGTAACAATTAAACCAAAAATCAGACATTGTTTTTCCATTGGAATTTGGTTGTGCTTTTAGATGGTTGAAAGCGTAGTGACAACACATTAGAAATTCAACTAACTTTTATCTTTTTGAGTGGGTATAGGTTGTAATCTCATTGATCAATGTCTCAACTAAATATTACCCAATTATCCATGTTGAAATGACGTTGTTTGCCCAGTGAGTTATGGCTGAGTATCTTTTAATTTCATGTGAAAATCAAGGGAACATGTAACTTTGTATGACCACAACAGGCCTAACACAGGTGGTCTTCTTCCTCCTCCTCCATCATCATCTTCCTCCTCTACAGGACTTGTATGACCGTATTGACAGGACCCGGTACACTGAACTCCTGGAGGACGCAGGTTTCCAGTACGGCTTCAACTCTACCTACCTGAAGAAGGTGGTCTCCCACTGGAGGCATCAATTTAACTGGAAGAAGCAGATTGCAATACTTAACAAGTACCCTCAATTCAAAACCAATATCGAGGGTTAGTAGGCCTTGATGATCACATCATGATCTTTATAGTGCCAGTTTCTGTCTCTCACTCTGTTTGGAAATTTGTCAGGCATAATCATTAAAGTCATTTTTTTTTAAATGTTGATATAAAGAATAAGGCCTTTTATAAAAGGCTCATACATGCTTATAACAAGTTCCCCCAATGTTTTACCCACTGCTCCCCATTCTCTAACCCCTGATTCCTCTTCCTTCAGGATTAGATGTACACTTCATCCATGTGCGTCCACCTCACCGTGAGGGTCAGAGGGTGTTGCCTCTAATGCTGGTGCATGGCTGGCCTGGCTCTGTCTATGAGTTCTATAGGATCCTGCCTTTACTCACTGACTCGCTGGACAGTCTGGCTTTCGAGGTCATCTGCCCCTCCATCCCAGGATATGGCTTCTCCGAGGCCCCTCGTAAGCAAGGTGAGGACTCGCATATGGGGCATAAGCATTCTCTAAAGCAGGGGTGTCAAACTCATTCTGCCGCCGGGGCCGCTTTCGGTCTTCAACGAGGTCCAAACGGCTGCACTGAAAATGTGTTTATATATATATATATCCTCGCCGTCAATAACTGACTGCCTAGCTTTCATTTTGGTGAATATTCGCGAGCTGGACACAGTCAAGAAACTGTGTATATATATACACTGCTCAAAAAAATAAAGGGAACACTAAAATAACACATCCTAGATCTGAATGAATGAACTATTCTTATTAAATACTTTTTTCTTTACATAGTTGAATGTGCTGACAACAAAATCACACAAAAATTATCAATGGAAATCAAATTTATCAACCCATGGAGGTCTGGATTTGGAAGTGGAAAACCACACTACAGGCTGATCCAACTTTGATGTAATGTCCTTAAAACAAGTCAAAATGAGGCTCAGTAGTGTGTGTGGCCTCCACGTGTCTGTATGACCTCCCTACAACGCCTGGGCATGCTCCTGATGAGGTGGCGGATGGTCTCCTGAGGGATCTCCTCCCAGACCTAGACTAAAGCATCCACCAACTCCTGGACAGTCTGTGGTGCAACGTGGCGTTGGTGGATGGAGCGAGACATGATGTCCCAGATGTGCTCAATTGGATTCAGGTCTGGGGAACGGGCGGGCCAGTCCATAGCATCAATGCCTTCCTCTTGCAGGAACTGCTGACACACTCCAGCCACATGAGGTCTTGCATTAGGAGGAACCCAGGGCCAACCGCACCAGCATATGGTCTCACAAGGGGTCTGAGGATCTCATCTCGGTACCTAATGGCAGTCAGGCTACCTCTGGCGAGCCCATGGAGGGCTGTGCGGCCCCACAAAGAAATGCCACCCCACACCATGACTGACCCACCGCCAAACCGGTCATGCTGGAGGATGTTGCAGGCAGCAGAACATTCTCCACGGCGTCTCCAGACTGTCACGTCTGTCACATGTGCTCAGTGTGAACCTGCTTTCATCTGTGAAGAGCACAGGGCGCCAGTGGCGAATTTGCCAATCTTGGTGTTCTCTGGCAAATGCCAAACGTCCTGCACGGTGTTGGGCTGTAAGAACAACCCCCACCTGTGGACGTTGGGCCCTCATACCACCCTCATGGAGTCTGTTTCTGACCGTTTGAGCAGACACATGCACATTTGTGGCCTGCTGGAGGTCATTTTGCAGGGCTTTGGCAGTGCTCCTCCTGCTCCTTCTTGCACAAAGGCGGAGGTAGCGGTCCTGCTGCTGGGTTGTTGCCCTCCTACGGCCTCCTCCACGTCTCCTGATGTACTGGCCTGTCTCCTGGTAGCGCCTCCCTGCTCTGGACACTACGCTGATAGACACAGCAAACCTTCTTGCCACAGCTCGCATTGATGTGCCATCCTGGATGAGCTGCACTACCTGAGCCACTTGTGTGGGTTGTAGACTCCGTCTCATGCTACCACTAGAGTGAAAGCACCGCCAGCATTCAAAAGTGACCAAAACATCAGCCAGGAAGCACAGGAACTGAGAAGTGGTCTGTGGTCACCACCTGCAGAATCACTCCTTTTTTGGGGGTGTCTTGCTAATTGCCTATAATTTCCACCTTTTGTCTATTCCATTTGCACAACAGCATGTGAAATTTATTGTCAATCAGTGTTGCTTGCTAAGTGGACAGTTTGATTTCACAGAAGTGTGATTGACTTGGAGTTACATTGTGTTGTTTAAGTGTTCCCTTTATTTTTTTGAGCAGTGTATTTTTATAAAGGTATATGCGACCAACATATGCATATCTGTATTCCCAGCAGTGTGAATTCCATATTTTAGGGCTTAGTGAATTTATTTAAACTGATTTCCCTTTTATGAACTGTAACTCAGTAAAATCTTGGAAATTGTTGCATTTTGTGTTTTTGTTCAGTGTAGGTCCATTATCATTTCTACGCAGTTGTGATTTGGTGTTAGTAATTTTAAAGTATATCGAGTTTGTCCAACCCTTCGCTGGCCAGATTAGACGGGGGCTGTAAGTTTGACACCCCAATTCTAAAGAACTGATGGCATAGACCAGTTTTTGCAAACGGCCAAACGTTCTGTCACATTGTTTGTTGCAAGAATTTGAGCTGGACATATCCATATGTCCTGCTAAGTGACTTGTTATGTATCTCTATCTCGTTATATCATAACTCCACACCACAGTAATACAGGGTTAGGTTACAATAACCCCATCATGACAGGCTGGGGGTTTTGTAGAACCTAGAATAGCAATAAATATCCCACTAATACTGTTTTTCTCCTTTTTTTATTACTCAAGCAAGGAGATTCAAGGTTTTGTTTTATTTTCTGATTGTGGTAATTCATCTTTTTGGCTTTTTAACCCAGCCCTATTTAGTAAAGTTACTATTAGTTCACTATACTAGGAATAGATGAGTTAAGGGCTATGGTTGTCAGGACCCGGTGTGAGAAACAGTCACTAATAGTCGGCAGAACCCAGAAGATGAGGCAGACACAGCAGTACTAGAGACGGTGGTTTAATCAAGGTAAAAGATCTTCAGGCAAAAAATATAAATCCACAACGTCAAAAGTAAAGCCAAGAGAAAAAATGGATATCCTCCAAAATACAATGAAAATCCACAAAGTGGTAAGAACAGCAGGGAAAAACAAACCTCAAAAGACTAATCAAAAATAAACAAGAACAAAACCAGAGTACCTCTGGAAAATCCAACAAGAGAAATATATGTTCACAGCATGGCTGGGGCTGGGTGCTAACATACAAACACAGAGCAAAGAACTGAGGGACACTAATGGTTTAAATACCTACAAGGAAATGAGGCACAGGTGAAAATGATAACTAGAAGGGAAAATAAACAAAAGGTTCAAAAAGGCGCAATGGGGACATCTAGTGACCAAAACCTGACAATGGTCTTCTGTGGTGTCATACTAATGTATCTGCTCTTCTTCTGTGGTGTTCCTCCCTGCAGGGTTTAACTCTCTGGCTGCAGCGAGGGTCTTCCACAAGCTGATGGAGCGTCTGGGTTTCTCAGAGTATTATCTGCAGGGAGGAGACTGGGGCTCACTCATCACTACTAACATGGCCCAGATGAAGCCAGAGTAAGAACAATTCTCCTCTTATTGAGATAAGTGCACTTGCACATTCCCCGTCATGGATTTTAAAGCATATAATTGATGTAAGCATTGGCTGGAGTGAGTTGCCAGCAGTGTCTAATCCATGAGGGGGAAAAGTGTGCACCTGTACTCTTTGGAAGAAGGGTTTAAAACCAGGAAGCAGCATAAGAACTGCAGAGTGGCGCAGCGGTCTAAAGCACCGCATCTCAGTGCTAAAGGCGTCACTACAACCACCCTGGTTCAGCGGTCTAAAGCACCGCATCTCAGTGCTAAAGGCTTCACTACAACCACCCTGGTTCAGCGGTCTAAAGCACCGCATCTCAGTGCTAAAGGCTTCACTACAACCACCCTGGTTCAGCGGTCTAAAGCACCGCATCTCAGTGCTAAAGGCTTCACTACAACCACCCTGGTGCAGCGGTCTAAAGCACCGCATCTCAGTGCTAAAGGCTTCACTACAACCACCCTGGTGCAGCGGTCTAAAGCACCGCATCTCAGTGCTAAAGGCTTCACTACAACCACCCTGGTTCAGCGGTCTAAAGCACCGCATCTCAGTGCTAAAGGCTTCACTACAACCACCCTGGTTCAGCGGTCTAAAGCACCGCATCTCAGTGCTAAAGGCTTCACTACAACCACCCTGGTTCAGCGGTCTAAAGCACCGCATCTCAGTGCTAAAGGCGTCACTACAACCACCCTGGTTCAGCGGTCTAAAGCACCGCATCTCAGTGCTAAAGGCGTCACTACAACCACCCTGGTTCAGCGGTCTAAAGCACCGCATCTCAGTGCTAAAGGCGTCACTACAACCACCCTGGTTCAGCGGTCTAAAGCACCGCATCTCAGTGCTAAAGGCTTCACTACAACCACCCTGGTTCAGCGGTCTAAAGCACCGCATCTCAGTGCTAAAGGCGTCACTACAACCACCCTGGTTCAGCGGTCTAAAGCACCGCATCTCAGTGCTAAAGGCGTCACTACAACCACCCTGGTTCAGCGGTCTAAAGCACCGCATCTCAGTGCTAAAGGCGTCACTACAACCACCCTGGTTCAGCGGTCTAAAGCACCGCATCTCAGTGCTAAAGGCTTCACTACAACCACCCTGGTTCAGCGGTCTAAAGCACCGCATCTCAGTGCTAAAGGCTTCACTACAACCACCCTGGTTCAGCGGTCTAAAGCACCGCATCTCAGTGCTAAAGGCATCACTACAACCACCCTGGTTCAGCGGTCTAAAGCACCGCATCTCAGTGCTAAAGGCGTCACTACAACCACCCTGGTTCAGCGGTCTAAAGCACCGCATCTCAGTGCTAAAGGCTTCACTACAACCACCCTGGTTCAGCGGTCTAAAGCACCGCATCTCAGTGCTAAAGGCTTCACTACAACCACCCTGGTTCAGCGGTCTAAAGCACCGCATCTCAGTGCTAAAGGCTTCACTACAACCACCCTGGTTCAGCGGTCTAAAGCACCGCATCTCAGTGCTAAAGGCTTCACTACAACCACCCTGGTTCAGCGGTCTAAAGCACCGCATCTGTGTTAAAGGCTTCACTACAACCACCCTGGTTCAGCGGTCTAAAGCACCGCATCTCAGTGCTAAAGGCTTCACTACAACCACCCTGGTTCAGCGGTCTAAAGCACCGCATCTCAGTGCTAAAGGCGTCACTACAACCTCCCTGGTTCAGCGGTCTAAAGCACCGCATCTCAGTGCTAAAGGCGTCACTACAACCACCCTGTTTCAGCGGTCTAAAGCACCGCATCTCAGTGCTAAAGGCGTCACTACAACCTCCCTGGTTCAGCGGTCTAAAGCACCGCATCTCAGTGCTAAAGGCGTCACTACAACCACCCTGTTTCAGCGGTCTAAAGCACCGCATCTCAGTGCTAAAGGCGTCACTACAACCACCCTGGTTCAGCGGTCTAAAGCACCGCATCTCAGTGCTAAAGGCTTCACTACAACCACCCTGGTTCAGCGGTCTAAAGCACCGCATCTCAGTGCTAAAGGCTTCACTACAACCACCCTGGTTCAGCGGTCTAAAGCACCGCATCTCAGTGCTAAAGGCTTCACTACAACCACCCTGGTTCAGCGGTCTAAAGCACCGCATCTCAGTGCTAAAGGCGTCACTACAACCACCCTGGTTCAGCGGTCTAAAGCACCGCATCTCAGTGCTAAAGGCTTCACTACAACCACCCTGGTTCAGCGGTCTAAAGCACCGCATCTCAGTGCTAAAGGCGTCACTACAACCACCCTGGTTCAGCGGTCTAAAGCACCGCATCTCAGTGCTAAAGGCGTCACTACAACCACCCTGGTTCAGCGGTCTAAAGCACCGCATCTCAGTGCTAAAGGCGTCACTACAACCACCCTGGTTCAGCGGTCTAAAGCACCGCATCTCAGTGCTAAAGGCGTCACTACAACCACCCTGGTTCAGCGGTCTAAAGCACCGCATCTCAGTGCTAAAGGCGTCACTACAACCACCCTGGTTCAGCGGTCTAAAGCACCGCATCTCAGTGCTAAAGGCTTCACTACAACCACCCTGGTTCAGCGGTCTAAAGCACCGCATCTCAGTGCTAAAGGCGTCACTACAACCACCCTGGTTCAGCGGTCTAAAGCACCGCATCTCAGTGCTAAAGGCTTCACTACAACCACCCTGGTTCAGCGGTCTAAAGCACCGCATCTCAGTGCTAAAGGCGTCACTACAACCACCCTGGTTCAGCGGTCTAAAGCACCGCATCTCAGTGCTAAAGGCTTCACTACAACCACCCTGGTTCAGCGGTTTAAAGCACCGCATCTCAGTGCTAAAGGCTTCACTACAACCACCCTGGTTCAGCGGTCTAAAGCACCGCATCTCAGTGCTAAAGGCGTCACTACAACCACCCTGGTTCAGCGGTCTAAAGCACCGCATCTCAGTGCTAAAGGCGTCACTACAACCACCCTGGTTCAGCGTTCTAAAGCACCGCATCTCAGTGCTAAAGGCGTCACTACAACCACCCTGGTTCAGCGGTCTAAAGCACCGCATCACAGTGCTAAAGGCGTCACTACAACCACCCTGGTTCAGCGGTCTAAAGCACCGCATCTCAGTGCTAAAGGCTTCACTACAACCACCCTGGTTCAGCGGTCTAAAGCACCGCATCTCAGTGCTAAAGGCTTCACTACAACCACCCTGGTTCAGCGGTCTAAAGCACCGCATCTCAGTGTTAAAGGCTTCACTACAACCACCCTGGTTCAGCGGTCTAAAGCACCGCATCTCAGTGCTAAAGGCTTCACTACAACCACCCTGGTTCAGCGGTCTAAAGCACCGCATCTCAGTGCTAAAGGCTTCACTATAACCACCCTGGTTCAGCGGTCTAAAGCACCGCATCTCAGTGCTAAAGGCTTCACTACAACCACCCTGGTTCAGCGGTCTAAAGCACCGCATCTCAGTGCTAAAGGCTTCACTACAACCACCCTGGTTCAGCGGTCTAAAGCACCGCATCTCAGTGCTAAAGGCGTCACTACAACCACCCTGGTTCAGCGGTCTAAAGCACCGCATCTCAGTGCTAAAGGCTTCACTACAACCACCCTGGTTCAGCGGTCTAAAGCACCGCATCTCAGTGCTAAAGGCGTCACTACAACCACCCTGGTTCAGCGGTCTAAAGCACCGCATCTCAGTGCTAAAGGCGTCACTACAACCACCCTGGTTCAGCGGTCTAAAGCACCGCATCTCAGTGCTAAAGGCGTCACTACAACCACCCTGGTTCAGCGGTCTAAAGCACCGCATCTCAGTGCTAAAGGCGTCACTACAACCACCCTGGTTCAGCGGTCTAAAGCACCGCATCTCAGTGCTAAAGGCGTCACTACAACCACCCTGGTTCAGCGGTCTAAAGCACCGCATCTCAGTGCTAAAGGCGTCACTACAACCACCCTGGTTCAGCGGTCTAAAGCACCGCATCTCAGTGCTAAAGGCGTCACTACAACCTCCCTGGTTCAGCGGTCTAAAGCACCGCATCTCAGTGCTAAAGGCGTCACTACAACCACCCTGGTTCAGCGGTCTAAAGCACCGCATCTCAGTGCTAAAGGCGTCACTACAACCACCCTGGTTCAGCGGTCTAAAGCACCGCATCTCAGTGCTAAAGGCTTCACTACAACCACCCTGGTTCAGCGGTCTAAAGCACCGCATCTCAGTGCTAAAGGCTTCACTACAACCACCCTGGTTCAGCGGTCTAAAGCACCGCATCTCAGTGCTAAAGGCTTCACTACAACCACCCTGGTTCAGCGGTCTAAAGCACCGCATCTCAGTGCTAAAGGCGTCACTACAACCACCCTGGTTCAGCGGTCTAAAGCACCGCATCTCAGTGCTAAAGGCTTCACTACAACCACCCTGGTTCAGCGGTCTAAAGCACCGCATCTCAGTGCTAAAGGCGTCACTACAACCACCCTGGTTCAGCGGTCTAAAGCACCGCATCTCAGTGCTAAAGGCGTCACTACAACCACCCTGGTTCAGCGGTCTAAAGCACCGCATCTCAGTGCTAAAGGCGTCACTACAACCACCCTGGTTCAGCGGTCTAAAGCACCGCATCTCAGTGCTAAAGGCGTCACTACAACCACCCTGGTTCAGCGGTCTAAAGCACCGCATCTCAGTGCTAAAGGCGTCACTACAACCACCCTGGTTCAGCGGTCTAAAGCACCGCATCTCAGTGCTAAAGGCGTCACTACAACCACCCTGGTTCAGCGGTCTAAAGCACCGCATCTCAGTGCTAAAGGCGTCACTACAACCTCCCTGGTTCAGCGGTCTAAAGCACCGCATCTCAGTGCTAAAGGCGTCACTACAACCACCCTGGTTCAGCGGTCTAAAGCACCGCATCTCAGTGCTAAAGGCGTCACTACAACCACCCTGGTTCAGCGGTCTAAAGCACCGCATCTCAGTGCTAAAGGCGTCACTACAACCACCCTGGTTCAGCGGTCTAAAGCACCGCATCTCAGTGCTAAAGGCTTCACTACAACCACCCTGGTTCAGCGGTCTAAAGCACCGCATCTCAGTGCTAAAGGCTTCACTACAACCACCCTGGTTCAGCGGTCTAAAGCACCGCATCTCAGTGCTAAAGGCTTCACTACAACCACCCTGGTTCAGCGGTCTAAAGCACCGCATCTCAGTGCTAAAGGCTTCACTACAACCACCCTGGTTCAGCGGTCTAAAGCACCGCATCTCAGTGCTAAAGGCTTCACTACAACCACCCTGGTTCAGCGGTCTAAAGCACCGCATCTCAGTGCTAAAGGCTTCACTACAACCACCCTGGTTCAGCGGTCTAAAGCACCGCATCTCAGTGCTAAAGGCTTCACTACAACCACCCTGGTTCAGCGGTCTAAAGCACCGCATCTCAGTGCTAAAGGCGTCACTACAACCACCCTGGTTCAGCGGTCTAAAGCACCGCATCTCAGTGCTAAAGGCTTCACTACAACCACCCTGGTTCAGCGGTCTAAAGCACCGCATCTCAGTGCTAAAGGCGTCACTACAACCACCCTGGTTCAGCGGTCTAAAGCACCGCATCTCAGTGCTAAAGGCGTCACTACAACCACCCTGGTTCAGCGGTCTAAAGCACCGCATCTCAGTGCTAAAGGCTTCACTACAACCACCCTGGTTCAGCGGTCTAAAGCACCGCATCTCAGTGCTAAAGGCTTCACTACAACCACCCTGGTTCAGCGGTCTAAAGCACCGCATCTCAGTGCTAAAGGCTTCACTACAACCACCCTGGTTCAGCGGTCTAAAGCACCGCATCTCAGTGCTAAAGGCGTCACTACAACCACCCTGGTTCAGCGGTCTAAAGCACCGCATCTCAGTGCTAAAGGCGTCACTACAACCTCCCTGGTTCAGCGGTCTAAAGCACCGCATCTCAGTGCTAAAGGCTTCACTACAACCACCCTGGTTCAGCGGTCTAAAGCACCGCATCTCAGTGCTAAAGGCGTCACTACAACCACCCTGGTTCAGCGGTCTAAAGCACCGCATCTCAGTGCTAAAGGCTTCACTACAACCACCCTGGTTCAGCGGTCTAAAGCACCGCATCTCAGTGCTAAAGGCTTCACTACAACCACCCTGGTTCAGCGGTCTAAAGCACCGCATCTCAGTGCTAAAGGCTTCACTACAACCACCCTGGTTCAGCGGTCTAAAGCACCGCATCTCAGTGCTAAAGGCTTCACTACAACCACCCTGGTTCAGCGGTCTAAAGCACCGCATCTCAGTGCTAAAGGCTTCACTACAACCACCCTGGTTCAGCGGTCTAAAGCACCGCATCTCAGTGCTAAAGGCTTCACTACAACCACCCTGGTTCAGCGGTCTAAAGCACCGCATCTCAGTGCTAAAGGCTTCACTACAACCACCCTGGTTCAGCGGTCTAAAGCACCGCATCTCAGTGCTAAAGGCTTCACTACAACCACCCTGGTTCAGCGGTCTAAAGCACCGCATCTCAGTGCTAAAGGCGTCACTACAACCACCCTGGTTCAGCGGTCTAAAGCACCGCATCTCAGTGCTAAAGGCTTCACTACAACCACCCTGGTTCAGCGGTCTAAAGCACCGCATCTCAGTGCTAAAGGCGTCACTACAACCACCCTGGTTCAGCGGTCTAAAGCACCGCATCTCAGTGCTAAAGGCTTCACTACAACCACCCTGGTTCAGCGGTCTAAAGCACCGCATCTCAGTGCTAAAGGCGTCACTACAACCACCCTGGTTCAGCGGTCTAAAGCACCGCATCTCAGTGCTAAAGGCGTCACTACAACCACCCTGGTTCAGCGGTCTAAAGCACCGCATCTCAGTGCTAAAGGCTTCACTACAACCACCCTGGTTCAGCGGTCTAAAGCACCGCATCTCAGTGCTAAAGGCTTCACTACAACCACCCTGGTTCAGCGGTCTAAAGCACCGCATCTCAGTGCTAAAGGCTTCACTACAACCACCCTGGTTCAGCGGTCTAAAGCACCGCATCTCAGTGCTAAAGGCGTCACTACAACCACCCTGGTTCAGCGGTCTAAAGCACCGCATCTCAGTGCTAAAGGCGTCACTACAACCACCCTGGTTCAGCGGTCTAAAGCACCGCATCTCAGTGCTAAAGGCTTCACTACAACCACCCTGGTTCAGCGGTCTAAAGCACCGCATCTCAGTGCTAAAGGCTTCACTACAACCACCCTGTTTCAGCGGTCTAAAGCACCGCATCTCAGTGCTAAAGGCTTCACTACAACCACCCTGGTTCAGCGGTCTAAAGCACCGCATCTCAGTGCTAAAGGCTTCACTACAACCACCCTGTTTCAGCGGTCTAAAGCACCGCATCTCAGTGCTAAAGGCGTCACTACAACCACCCTGGTTCAGCGGTCTAAAGCACCGCATCTCAGTGCTAAAGGCTTCACTACAACCACCCTGGTTCAGCGGTCTAAAGCACCGCATCTCAGTGCTAAAGGCTTCACTACAACCACCCTGGTTCAGCGGTCTAAAGCACCGCATCTCAGTGCTAAAGGCTTCACTACAACCACCCTGGTTCAGCGGTCTAAAGCACCGCATCTCAGTGTTAAAGGCTTCACTACAACCACCCTGGTTCAGCGGTCTAAAGCACCGCATCTCAGTGCTAAAGGCTTCACTACAACCACCCTGGTTCAGCGGTCTAAAGCACCGCATCTCAGTGCTAAAGGCTTCACTACAACCACCCTGGTTCAGCGGTCTAAAGCACCGCATCTCAGTGCTAAAGGCTTCACTACAACCACCCTGGTTCAGCGGTCTAAAGCACCGCATCTCAGTGCTAAAGGCTTCACTACAACCACCCTGGTTCAGCGGTCTAAAGCACCGCATCTCAGTGCTAAAGGCGTCACTACAACCACCCTGGTTCAGCGGTCTAAAGCACCGCATCTCAGTGCTAAAGGCGTCACTACAACCACCCTGGTTCAGCGGTCTAAAGCACCGCATCTCAGTGCTAAAGGCGTCACTACAACCACCCTGGTTCAGCGGTCTAAAGCACCGCATCTCAGTGCTAAAGGCGTCACTACAACCACCCTGGTTCAGCGGTCTAAAGCACCGCATCTCAGTGCTAAAGGCGTCACTACAACCACCCTGGTTCAGCGGTCTAAAGCACCGCATCTCAGTGCTAAAGGCGTCACTACAACCACCCTGGTTCAGCGGTCTAAAGCACCGCATCTCAGTGCTAAAGGCGTCACTACAACCACCCTGGTTCAGCGGTCTAAAGCACCGCATCTCAGTGCTAAAGGCGTCACTACAACCTCCCTGGTTCAGCGGTCTAAAGCACCGCATCTCAGTGCTAAAGGCGTCACTACAACCACCCTGGTTCAGCGGTCTAAAGCACCGCATCTCAGTGCTAAAGGCGTCACTACAACCACCCTGGTTCAGCGGTCTAAAGCACCGCATCTCAGTGCTAAAGGCTTCACTACAACCACCCTGGTTCAGCGGTCTAAAGCACCGCATCTCAGTGCTAAAGGCTTCACTACAACCACCCTGGTTCAGCGGTCTAAAGCACCGCATCTCAGTGCTAAAGGCTTCACTACAACCACCCTGGTTCAGCGGTCTAAAGCACCGCATCTCAGTGCTAAAGGCGTCACTACAACCACCCTGGTTCAGCGGTCTAAAGCACCGCATCTCAGTGCTAAAGGCTTCACTACAACCACCCTGGTTCAGCGGTCTAAAGCACCGCATCTCAGTGCTAAAGGCGTCACTACAACCACCCTGGTTCAGCGGTCTAAAGCACCGCATCTCAGTGCTAAAGGCGTCACTACAACCACCCTGGTTCAGCGGTCTAAAGCACCGCATCTCAGTGCTAAAGGCGTCACTACAACCACCCTGGTTCAGCGGTCTAAAGCACCGCATCTCAGTGCTAAAGGCGTCACTACAACCACCCTGGTTCAGCGGTCTAAAGCACCGCATCTCAGTGCTAAAGGCGTCACTACAACCACCCTGGTTCAGCGGTCTAAAGCACCGCATCTCAGTGCTAAAGGCGTCACTACAACCACCCTGGTTCAGCGGTCTAAAGCACCGCATCTCAGTGCTAAAGGCGTCACTACAACCTCCCTGGTTCAGCGGTCTAAAGCACCGCATCTCAGTGCTAAAGGCGTCACTACAACCACCCTGGTTCGGCGGTCTAAAGCACCGCATCTCAGTGCTAAAGGCGTCACTACAACCACCCTGGTTCAGCGGTCTAAAGCACCGCATCTCAGTGCTAAAGGCGTCACTACAACCACCCTGGTTCAGCGGTCTAAAGCACCGCATCTGTGCTAAAGGCGTCACTACAACCACCCTGGTTCAGCGGTCTAAAGCACCGCATCTGTGCTAAAGGCGTCACTACAACCACCCTGGTTCAGCGGTCTAAAGCACCGCATCTCAGTGCTAAAGGCGTCACTACAACCACCCTGGTTCAGCGGTCTAAAGCACCGCATCTCAGTGCTAAAGGCGTCACTACAACCACCCTGGTTCAGCGGTCTAAAGCACCGCATCTCAGTGCTAAAGGCGTCACTACAACCACCCTGGTTCAGCGGTCTAAAGCACCGCATCTCAGTGCTAAAGGCGTCACTACAACCACCCTGGTTCAGCGGTCTAAAGCACCGCATCTCAGTGCTAAAGGCGTCACTACAACCACCCTGGTTCGATTCCAGGCTGTATCACAACCGGTCGTGATTGGGAGTCCGATAGGGCGGTGGACAATTGGCCCAGCGTCGTCCGGGTTTGGCTGGGGAGGCCGTCCCCTGTAAATAAGAATGTGTTCTTAACTGACTTAATTAAAAAAAATAAGACAGCCGGCCCCAATTCTCTCTCTAGTCCTTCCCCTTGGAACTCAAACCCTTTTGATATTTGTTGATCTGTTAGTGGGAACAATATGGTGGAAGTGCCACCATTACACTGATTGTACCTATCCAGAACTGTCATATCTGCAAATATGGAAGGGTTAGGGTGGCGTATCCCAATCTCTCTCCCGGGGACTCCCAAGGTGTTCACATTTGGGTGTTTGCTGTACAGCACTACACAGCTGATTTAACTCATCAAGTTTGAGTATTTTAATTTAGAGCAAAGAAAAACACAACGTGTCCCCCTTGTGGTCCCCAGGACTGAGTTTGGGAAACGCTAGGTCACGGGGACATTTAGTGTACACAGAATAACATGTCTTCAGAACATCAACACTGTAACCATCAAGCAGAAAGATTTCTCTGTTGGATGACCACACTCTTTATCTTCTCTTCCTGTGCTACTGTGTAGGTGTGTGAAGGGTCTCCACCTCAACATGTTAACTAGCAAACTGAGGGGGTTCGGTGTCCTGTTTTCCATCCTGATTGGCCGCTACGTGCCCTGGCTGGTTGGGTTCACCCGGGAAGATGTCAGAAGGTTGTTTGGTTCAGTAGGTTTCATGGAAAGGAACATCTATGAGATCATCAGAGAGACTGGCTACCTGCACATCCAGGGCACCAAGCCAGACTCCGCTGGTGAGAATGTCACAGCTTTATTTTACCTGATATTTCACCTGACGTTTTGATGATCCACATCTTCCAGGCTTTTTGTTTGAGCATGAGACTGAATGGACTGCTTTGTTGGTCAGTTTTTACCATCGGTCTGTAGTACTCCTAACACCACCACCACACACATGGTGATACGCTTGATCCAGATTTGCTGCAGCTCGCTGTTCCCCTGATGGCTGAATCTTTAACCTGACGATTTATATCTGGTACTGTCACCAAGGTTTGGAAGACGGCCCATGTACTCCAACCTTCAAAGGTGGTGACCATTGTGCCCTAAATCATTATTGGCCTATTACTAAACTTTCTTGCCTAGCTAAAGTATTAGAATCCTTGATTAAATCTCAGCTAAGATCTTTTGTGTCTTTGAAATGTATTTTAAAATGAAATAAGTCTGTTTAGACCAGGTCATAGCACTAACTCTTCTGCATCCCTAGTTATAAATGATGTGGTTAACTGTATGGATGAAAGGCAACATTGTGCTGCCCTCTTCAATGACATGTCAAAGGCTTTTGATACTGTTGATCACTCACAGCTAATTCAGAGGCTTTCCTCAGTTGTCCTAGACCAGGCTGCATGTAACGGGTTAAAACATTACTTGACAGAACTTAATATTTTACTACACCGGCATAAGGCAGGGCTTGCAGACCTATTATGGACTACAAAGGGAAGCACAGCCGCGAGTTGCCCAGTGACACGAGCCTAACAGGGGAACTTAATGACTTCTCTGCACGCGTCGAGGCAAGCAACGCTGAAGCATGCATGAGAGCACTAGCTGTTCTGGACGACTGTGTGATCATGCTATCCGTAGCCGATGTGGGTAAGCCCTTTTAAACAGGTCAACATACCAGGATGTGTACTCCGAGCATGCGCTGACCAACTGGCAAGTGTCTTCACTGACATTTTTAACCTGTCCCTGACCGAGTCTGTAATACCAACATGTTTCAAGCAGACCACCATAGTTCCTGTGCCCGAGACACCAAGGTAACCTGCCTAAATGACTACCGACGCGTCGCACTCGCGCCTGTAGCCATGAAGGCTGCTCATGGCTCACATCAACACCATTATCATTATCCCAGAAACCCTAGACCCAGATCCACAGATGACGCAATCTCTATTGCACTCCACACGGCACTTTCCTACCTGGACAAAAGGAACACCTACATGAGAATGCTATTCATTGACTACAGCTCAGCGTTCAACATAGTGCCCTCAAAGCTCATCATTAAGCTAAGGACCCTGGGACTAAACGGCTCCCTCTGCAACTTGATCCCGGACATCTTGACGGGCCCCCCCCAGGTGGTAAGGATAAGCAACATTACATCTGCCACGTTGATCCTCAAGACGGGGGCCCCTCAGGGGTGCATGCTCAGTCACCTCCTGTACTCCCTGTTCACCCATGACTGCATGGCCAAGCACGACTCAACACCATCAAGTTTGCTAACGACACAATAGCGGTAGGCCTGATCATTGACAACGATGTGACAGCCTATAGGGAGGTCAGAGACAACAACCTCTCCCTCAATGTGATCAAGACAAAGGAGATGATCGTGGACTACAGGAAAAGGAGGGCTGAGCACACCCCCATTCTCATCGACGGTGTTGTAATGGAGCTGGTTGAGAGCTTCAAACTACCATGGTCCAAACGCACCAAGACAGCTGTGAAGAGGGCACGACAATTACCATTCCCCCTCAGGAGACTGAAAAGATTGATGGTGCTGATGTGAGCCATGAACAGCCTTTCAAAGCACTTCATGGTTACAGATGTGAGTGCTACGGGTCGTTAGTCATTTATGCAGGTTACCTTGGCCATTGGGCACAGGGACTATGGTGGTCTGCTTGAAACGTGTAGGTATTACAGACTCTGTCAGGGAGAGGTTAAAAATGTCAGTGAAGACACTTGCCGGTTGGTCAGCGCATGCTCGGAGTACACATCCTGGTAGTCCGTCTGGCCCTGCGGCCTTGTGAATGTTTACCTGTTTTTAAATGTCGTACTCACATCGGCAACTGAGAGCATGATCACACAGTCGTCTGGAACACAGTCGCAAAGAATGTGTAAAGTTAGGTTAAATATAAAACTGGAATTTTTCCAATACGCCTACTGTTCTAAACCCCACATCAATGTTATAGAAAACAAATTGAAAATATAGATGTGAAAAAACATACCGTAGCTGGTCCTCTGGAACAGCTGGTGCTCTCATGCAGATTTTTGTTCCACAAATAATGTCTAAGAACTATCTTCAAAATGTTTTTCCATTTTATGTTTTGGTGCCTCTAGGGCAATTCAGAAAGCTGAGTGATGACCTTATTACCAATGAATGTGTTTTTTATGATCTTGTTTTTCTTTCTTTATTTATATTTTGTGTGTATTTCAGGGCTGTAAAAGAGACCATGGTTTCAGTATGACTCCCTGGTAAAATAAAAAAAATGCACGGACACACAGACCTCTGATAGTTTAGCTGTAGTAGTCGTTCTAATCATATTGTGAAATGTCTCCCCCTGCAGGTTGTGGACTGAATGACTCTCCAGTAGGCCTGGCTGCTTACATACTGGAGAAGTTTTCCACCTGGACTGACTTCAACAACAGGGACTTGGAAGATGGGGGGCTGGAGAGGTACAAGCTACAGTTCAGCTTGTTTACTTTGGGTTGTGAGTGGAGAAATATATACTTTTTAGGGGGTAAATATATTGCTGTCCCATCAATTACTCTTAATCAAATGATGGTCAGATCTGCCAAAACTGTAGGGGAAACATTCAATACAACTTTATTTGTCCCAGCAAAACAATGATCCTAATCTATTTGCATGAACATGTTGCCTTGGTAGCACCCATTCACAGTCCTATTCACTTGACACCAAATGGGAAAATCACAAACTGAAAGAGGGACTACCTTTGTTGTATTCATCAGTGCACACCGTAGATAAACATTTACAACTGGAAAAGTGTTTTTATTGGAGAATGAATAAAACCCAGGGCTGTTGATTGGTTCATTGAGAGCCTGGTTCCTGTCTTTTAGGAAGTTCACCCTGGACGACCTGCTGACCAACATCATGATCTACTGGACCACCGGCTCCATCGTGTCCTCCATGAGGTTCTACAAGGAGAACTTAAAGACCAACATTGACAACAGACTGGATAATAAGTGAGTTTGTATGTGTGGTGTCATATGGTCCAGTATGACACGGGCGGTTCCTACAGGGCCTGTCCATTTAATATGACACCGGCTGTTCCTACAGGGCCTGTCCAGTTTAATATGACACGGGCTGTTCCTACAGGGCCTGTCCATTTAATATGACACCGGCTGTTCCTACAGGGCCTGTCCAGTTTAATATGACACGGGCTGTTCCTACAGGGCCTGTCCAGTTTAATATGACACGGGCTGTTCCTACAGGGTCTGTCCAGTTTAATATGACACGGGCTGTTCCTACAGGGCCTGTCCAGTTTAATATGACACGGGCTGTTCCTACAGGGTCTGTCCAGTTTAATATGACACGGGCTGTTCCTACAGGGTCTGTCCAGTTTAATATGACACGGGCTGTTCTTACAGGGCCTGTCCAGTTTAATATGACACGGGCTGTTCCTACAGGGCCTGTCCAGTTTAATATGACACGGGCTGTTCCTACAGGGTCTGTCCAGTTTAATATGACACGGGCTGTTCCTACAGGGCCTGTCCAGTTTAATATGACACGGGCTGTTCCTACAGGGTCTGTCCAGTTTAATATGACACGGGCTGTTCCTACAGGGTCTGTCCAGTTTAATATGACACGGGCTGTTCCTACAGGGCCTGTCCAGTTTAATATGACACGGGCTGTTCCTACAGGGCCTGTCCAGTTTAATATGACACGGGCTGTTCCTACAGGGCCTGTCCAGTTTAATATGACACGGGCTGTTCCTACAGGGTCTGTCCAGTTTAATATGACACGGGCTGTTCCTAAAAACCAATAATAGACGCTATTTAATAATACATGCCAAGGGACGTATAGTACATTTTGTAGTTTTATGTGATCCTTGCGGGACTTGAACCCATGATCATGCTTGCTTTGTGTTATGATAACAGGCTCCCAATAATGAGATGTTCCAGGTGGTTGTTTTCTCCCTACTTTAGTTGAATGCACTGATTGGCAGACACTCTGCTAAAATGAGTGTCTGCTCTGACTAAAAATGTAAATGTGTGGCTGTGTTTGTTAACCTGTCTCTCGTGTCCTCAGTACGGGGGTGTATGTGCCTACAGGCCTGGCCGCGTTTCCCAACGAGCTAATGCACGTGCCCCAGTCGTGGGCCAGAGACAGGTTCAGGAACATCTACTCCTACTCTTACATGCCCCGAGGAGGCCACTTCGCTGCCTTCGAGGAGCCACAGCTCCTGGCTGACGACCTGCTGCAGTTTGTGAAGAAGGTGGAGAAGTTGTAGAGTTGATGGATACAAGAGGTCGACTCTCCACTCCTGCCAAGTGCCTGGAAGAAAAACCAGCAGGACTGCGATAACACTACAGCTTGGAATTGTAGCTTTGTACTAAAAACATTTAAATGTTAATCTAAGATATAAAGTCAGAAGCACTGTCTGATTATCAGGTAAATACTTTGTCAATCAGTGATGTTAACACTGCAATATGATCATGCTCAGTGATTGTGTTGGTGTAATATTAAGCCTATACAGTCAACATAATGGACCAATACTGTAATCAAAAAATGAAATGATCAGCACTTAAATACAGATTACAAATGTCTTCCAGATTGCACAAAAACTGTGTGAAAGCAGCCTCAATCACAGATGTCTGTTCTTCTCGTTGCAATAATGAAATACTAATTATTTGTGAGGCTGGTTTCCAGGAGTGATCAGGACACAGCTTAAGTTTAGTCCTGGACTAATAATATTTCAATGGTAGTGTTCCATTGAGCATGATTTTTAGCCTAGGTCTAGATTAAGCCTAGTCTGTCCCGGAATTCATGATGAATTTTATGTTTCTTTCTATGTCTGTTCTTGTTGTAATAATGCTGTACTGCTATAATATACTATACTACTGCTGTACTGTTATAGCATATTATACTACTGCTATACTGCTATAGTATACTACTGCTGTAATCATGTCTATTGTGACGACCCTGTAAGGCAGGGATGTCAAACTCATTCTACAGAGGGCAAAGTGTCTGTAGGTTTTCCTTTCAATTAAGACCTAGACAACCAGGTGAGAGGAGTTCCTAACTAAATATACTTCAATGTGTTCCATTGAGCATGGTTTTTAGTCTAGGTCTAGATTTAGCCTAATCTATGTCCAGGAAACCATGATGAATTTTCTGTGGACCCCAGGAAGACTAGCAGTCACTAAGGTGTCAGTTTATGAGGAACCAAATAAAGAAATTAAACAAATTAACATCCAAGTCAATAACTCACAAGACTTTGACCTATGTATGCTGCAAAATGTGTATAATTCAAATGAACCTTATAATTTTGTGATCCAGCTTAGATTTACATACAGTACTGTATATTTCCAAGAAATTGTTTCAGAAAAACATTTTAAACAATTGAAAACCAAGACATTATACAGGTACAACCAGATGACAAGTAGGTATACAGTGCACAAAGTAACTTAGTAGGCTATATACAGTCACAGCACCAACACTGCTTTCAGTACAGCACATATACCCAAGCTACACCAGACAACATATTCATTACAATCATTCTGTAGAGGTGATGCCAGTCATTCATATGAACCTCTATAGAAACATAGTACCTGGACTGGGCTCAGGGTTACAGAGAGAGAGTTGTCCCTGACAGAGAGGGGTATGGTGTATACATGTCAATCCCTTCAGTCAACACCTCTGTAGTCACAAATCTTCTGAGTGCTGATCTAGGACCAGGTACCCTCTGTCCATATAATGTTAGTCTTTGTGACCTAAAAAGGTCAAACTGACTTTAGATCAGTAGGAGCAGGTTTATATAGACAGGGGAACCTGATCCTAGATCAGCGCTGGGCCATATGGACAAAAATCCTGGATAAAATTGAATACATTGATAAGATGAATGTACACAACAGTTTAAAATGATCATTTTTAAACTACTAGTTTGATGGTTGTAGTCATTAACAATCCCCCATATTAGGAAACTGAATTCAAACTTCACATCTCTCTAGTATAGGCTACTTATCCTAATGAACGATAAGCAAAATGCCTCCGATAAGTGATTCAGACAACTTTAATGTCCTCAGAGGCAATTCATATGGCAGCAGTCATAAAACAGATCACATTTAAAAATAAACAGCAAAGCATATTTACAAGCAAATAGGCAGGATTTGATCAGTATGGTGGCTGTCAATGACTTTCAGTTCATCCCAGCTTTCTCCTAGATCAGCACTCCTACTCTGAGAAACGTTTTGTGATCATGGCCTCCTGTCATCTCATACTATGGCTGTGGTTGGGAATCCTTTCATTGTCACTTGCCTTTGATTGCCATGTGGGTCCTGAAACCACACATAATACTGTCAGTCAGTCTGCCCTCCTCCCAGAGAGGGCCCAGACCCAGAGACACAAGACAGAGCAGTAACTTGTCTCTTCACCCGCGTGGGGACCTTAACATCCAGTTTGGGTCGGAACCACCCCACAGTCCCTATTGGCCAGAACCATGGCCCTGTGCCGGACAGGTTTGGCGTCAGACAACAGGCTGGCCATGAAGAGCGTGCGGAAGAGCTACATAAGGCAGGAGGAGATGGAGGCTCTGGTCACCGTCGGCTAGTGTGACCTCCATGTTGACCTCGTACAGCTCCTTGGGGAGGAAGGATTCACGGAGGAGGAGGAGCACGCGGGGACCCAGGGAGAAGAGCACCTCCAGTTGTTAGAGAACCTCAAGTTCTTGGAAGGTACGCTGGCACCACCTCCAGTCCAGGCCTCCTGTGGCAGACTGACCGGGCCTCCAACCCATCACCTCCTCATTCTGGGGGGAGAGAATGAGAGAGAGGCCTGGGGTTAAACAGCAACTCATAGACAACACTGCTAAGGAGTAGGACTATTATAGCAGCTAGTCATGGGCTCTTTCTGAAATGGTCCCATCGATTCTTATCTCCTCACCTCCTTCTCAACTGTATTGGAGGAGGCTCCCAAGGTTCATCCCCTCTGACCTTCTCCAATGTGTTTCAAGAAGGTAAGGAGAGACGAAGCAAGGAATGGAGGGAAAGACAAAGTGAAAAAGAGTCATGTATGATGAATCATGTTGAGAATCATAATTGAGGACAGAAGAAGCACACTGCCCAGCACTCACCTGCATGGCAGCTTGCTGTCTCCTTTGAGAGTACTCCAGCTGGTCATAGGTCAGAGGCAGCTGTTGGCTCTGGTAGAGGATACACTTCAGTATATCACTGACGAAGCGGCAGTAGCACTACTGTGTGACTGAGCCTGGAAACACTACCTAATTTACCCTCTTCAGCATCTCTGCATTGTCAGCCTCAGCCTGCTTGGAGGGGGCCATAGAGGGGACAGTGGTGGTTGTGTCTGGGCTGGTCTCGTGATCACCTGGCAGGTGCTGTCTAAAGATGAAGGATCTATGGATACAACACAATGTAGATAAAATCATCTGATAGATCAGGGGTGGGCACTTTTTGGCTCGAGGGCCACATCAGGATTTAGAAATTCAACGGAGGGACGCATTTTTGGGGGAACCAATTGTTCGTTCAAATCAATTTGTGGGGGCCTCCCGAGTGGCGCAGCGGTCTAAGGCATCACTACAGATCCGGGTTCAATCCCAGGCTGTGCCAGAGTTGGCAGCGACCGCGAGACCGATGAGGCGGCGCACAATTGGCCCAGCGTCGTCCAGGTTAGGGGAGGGTTTGCCCAGCCGGGATGTCCTTGTCCCATCGCACTCTAGCGACTCCTGTGGCGGGCCGGGCACATGCACGCTGACAAGGTCTCCAGGTGTACGGTGTTTCCTCTGACACTTTAGCTGGCTTCCGGGTTAAGCGGGCATTGTGTCAAGAAGCAGTGCGGCTTGGCTGGGTCATGTTTCGGAGGACGGCACGGTTCTCGATCTCCGCCTCTCCCGACGCCTCTCCCGACTCTGAAAAAAGGGGGAAAATATATATTTAATTTTTTGAGTCTCGTGGGCCGGATTGAAGCCGGATACTTTGCCCCCCTTGCCCTACGGGCACCAAAACATAAAACAAACCTAAAACACAGTTCCACAAATATGGTGCAAGAAAACTAAAAGCTGCAGGAGAGCACCAGCTGTTCCAGACAACTGTGATCATGATTTGACGAATATCTACTTTGTTTGTTGAACGTGCACCGCCAAACCGCCGTCCTTCTTCTCTCCCGACTGTCTGCGTTCCCTTGACCTCTTTAGTCTTAATCACATCTATAGGCGATGAATATACTCTTACGCAATGGTTTGATTAAATACGCCCTATTTATCCACATAAAGAAGTACTCACTTCAGAACTTCAATTGTCTGCATGGTTACTCAAGAGTCCTGCAGTTCCAAAGTGCGCTCCTGTCTGTGCGTCAGTGATTGAAGTCTGGACGTTTGTCGCGTTCAAATCAGCTGTAAACTCGTAAATCTCCGACTTCAGTGCTTTCAAGACAACTGGGAACTCGGGACAAACGAGCTCCGACTGGGAAAAAGTCAGGACCTCACGCATCTTTCTAGAGCTCAGAAGTTCCGACTTGAAGATCACTGACATCATGTTTTGACCTCGTTTTATTCCCGAGTTCTCAGTTGTCTTGAAAGCACCATTTCACTAAACTATTGACATATGTCCGCAGTGATGATAAGAAAATACACCAAAAATTTGCCTATTGACATAGGCTAAATAACAAGCACAGAAGTCAAGTCACGAATATAGCCTAGCCCCATGTAACCACTGTCTAATGTCAAAGACACTGGTAATTTGTAACTCTGGTCTAACAGTAGGCTTAATGCTAGAATGTATAAATAGCCAATCTTCCCTAAAGCCAATAAAGCCTAGTCCTATTTAGTTTAGCTTCACTTATATAAAAACAGAGAATTCGTTTTTTAAGAAATCCATTGCTGTGCAGGCTCTCATTTCATAATATATTTCCATTATGAGTTATATAGCTGTAGCCTACAACCAAGCAAATAAAACGGGGTATGCCACTCTTAACTGGTTTGACAGAAATGGTAGCAGAAGGTGAATGGTTAACTTTTGTTGCACACAAAGCCAGACGATGCTACGTCCCATGTAGCGCAAATGCTCACTGTCGGTGTGATGGAGGCGTTAGGTTTTTAATTGAAGTGATTAGTGGAATCAGAATCAAGCCCCACCCCTCAACAATCAGAAGTGACCTCAACACGTTCATATAAAAGTCGTCGGAGGCGAGGATTTGTTGTGGTGTAACGTTACTTGATACGATCGGAGTTGCAATAAAGACCGATATCAGACGGGAAAATGCTCATGAATTGGAAGATCGTCGTTCCTTTGCTCGCGGTGGCATTCATCGTGACGAGCGCCGATGGGATACCGGGGGGCCTCGTGGACGCAGATATGAACGACCCCGCTACCAGAGACGCGCTGAAGTTCGCCGTGGCCGAATACAACAAGGGAACAAACGACCCGTATGTTTGGCAGGTGGCCAAGGTTGTCAAGGCTCAGAAACAGGTCAGTCCCTTTTTGTAAATCTTTTTATCATTTGAACGAAGACAAAATGTTGGTCATTCATTGTGTTGCGTAGTTTCCACGGTAGAAATATCTTAATATAGACCAGTGAATTTATGAACGTACTCTGAATGCGGCAGAATGGTCAATGTTTTTGTTAATGTACGACACCTGTCGAATAGGACCGGTGTCGGTAAACGTCGCCCAAAACCCAGTTTGTTTCCAGCAACAGTCATCAACGCTCTTAACATGAGGGCAGCCTGACCAACTCTGCTAGGCAGTGGCGTAAACATGTTAAAATACTAAAGTCATTTTTGGTTGTTTTTACTTTACTATTTGACTTTTACTCCATACATCTTCCCTGACACCCAAAGGTGCTCGTTACATTTCAAATGCTTAGCAGGACAGAAATGGTAAAGTTCCCTTATCAAGAGATCATCCCTACTACTCTGCTCTGGCATACTCATTAAACACTAATGCCTTGTTCATTCATTGTTGGCGTGTGCCTCTGCATATCCATTAATGACAAATACAAGAGTTGTGATCTCTGGTTTGTTTAATTTAAGGAACATGAAATTATTTTGTACTTGAAATCAAGTAGTATTTTTACTGGGTAACTAACGAGTCATTTTCTTCACTCTAGCTCAAGTGTGATAATTTGGGTACTTGATCCACTGCTGCTAGGGCGAGTAAAATGGTCAGTGAGGTGTACACTAATTTGTCTCCGGAAGTAGCTAGCAAGCTAACCAACTACAGTTCAATCACACCGACAATTGTTGTAATGTTAAATGACGAGACCGAGGCATTGATGTGAGTAACCAGTCTTGTTCAGTACATTGCAATACCTCCGGGTATCTCAAGCACACCGGTAAAAACACTCGACTTGCAGTAAGTAACTTTTACCAACAGATGGCATCACTGTGCCATTATACACCCATAACAATCTAATTGCATTTTGGTGGTCATTTCCAATGGAACGCTGCATGTATTGTGTGGTGCATATATTTGTATTTATTGAACGTATGCGTTTATGGCTCTACAAATGGTAGAAAGTGAATGTAACTTGTTGCGCACATCTAGATGCTGTCGGTGTGGTCGAGACGTTAACCTGGGTGCTTGACTGCTATTGTAATGTCTGAATGCTTGGATCAAGCCTGCTCACAGCAACACCCTCTGAATTACATGGACAATCTGACGACACTGCATTTATGAACGCCCAGACGGCGCTCTGGACGTAGAGTTAATTTAGGAATACACCGTAGCTACTTTATACAATGGCGTTGTTGAATAGGCCTTAGCTTGGCTTGAAGGTTATTTCTACCGCATGCATTAAGTGCTAATCCCTGGGAAGCCGGTGTTTGGAGGATATATTTGCACAGGGGTTCGTCGAGGGCCGGCAACCATGCCAATATATCCTCAACACTGGCTTCGAGGGCATTGTCACTTTTTATACGGGTTACCAACAGTCAATTATTGAATGACATTTTTTTATTAAATTTTATTTTGGTAAGTTTTCATACTATTTCGTACTTCCACGAGATGTAGTAACGTGTTGATAAAACGTTCACTGGAGACAGGAGAACAAGTGGAGACATAGGACGAGGTGGATATTTGTATAGTAAGGCCGTTTTATTCAAGTGTAAAGATATCAGGCAAAAGCGTGCACGGCCCCTTTCTGTCTGATTCTTATGGAATCGTCGGAGAAGAGGGCGCTCTAAACAGTACATTCAGATTATATAGGCAACTAGCAAAGTAGGTTGATCTTGTCGTCTGGCCTTCCGATTGGTCGATCTGGGTCGTGGGTTGTCCTGTCCGGGCCTGATGTCGACATTCCATTGGCTCTTCCCACAGTCCTTTGTCTTGTGCTCCAACCTTGAGTTGTGTGTGTCTGTGATTGTCATGGGGGAGGGGAGTTGTGTGTGTGTCGATGGTTGTCGTCTAATGAGACCAGCATATGTCCAAGAGAAAGAGGGGGTGTGTGCATGTTGTGTCAAATATAGCTAATGTTGAGAAGTTGTTAAAACAAGTTACCAATATCTAATACAATTTCTTACAAACGTCACAAACATAAGGTTGTTACCCAAGCCGGCTGGTCTTTTGTGCTTTCGGTTCGGTTGCAGGAGATGCGACTCAGTCATTGTACTTCTGTATTCATAAATGAATCACTAGAACAGGTTCCTCATTCAAGATGGGTGATTTCTATGTCTGACGTGCTGACCATCCTCTGCTTACAGGTGGTAGCTGGGATGAAGTACATCTTCACAGTGCAGATGGCCAGGACCCTGTGCAGGAAGGGAGGTGTGAAGGACTGCGCTGTGCATCAGTACCCAGCTGTGGTAAGGACCACAAGGCTAGCCTGGTCCCAGATCTATTTGTGTTAACACTGGCCACTTCAGCTCAGTGCTTCCTACATGTACAGCTTAAGAATGGTCCATTTTTAGTTTATAACCTGTTACCAACAGTAAACACATTGGTAACTAATAAACAACTTATAAACCGTTAGTAAATCCTACTTGTAACATGTTACCCATTTCACTATTGGTTCAGTATTGAGTTGTTTGCAAAGGGAAGTTTCAGGTGACATTTCCATAGACGAATGTCTGTTGGCAGTGTTTAAGAGCATCAAAACCATGATTCATTGTGGGTACATTTTGCCTGACTACTTTACAAATAACAAATTGTTTATGATGACAGGTGATTTGTAGCTCAGGCAGTCAGATGCAATGTCCAATAAACGTTTTGTCAGGTGTTATGCTTGCTGAAGGGTTGATAATACCAACTCGTGTTGCTTCCTGTTTCCTCAGACCTACCAGTGCACCTTTGTGGTGGTGAGCCGCCCCCGGCTTGGAGAGATCCAGTTGATCAAGCAAGCCTGCGAGGAGTAGAGACCCAAAGGAGAGAAGACTTCAATTGTCTAGTCTACCCAATTAGTATTTATTACCAGTGGTGTTAGTCTTACCTAAGCAGATCTACCTCATCTATGATGTATTCAGAGAATCCAACTCATTTTCCTACTTATTGCATTCCCACACCAATATAGCACTTAAAGTAAGAACTGCTGTGTTGATGATGGTTTGTCAGCGCTATGCAACAGTTGAACTAAATAAAACCTGTTTTGTTACATTTACATGTTGGTTTCATTTTGTTGCCAGATGAACAAATCTTAGGCCCATTATTTTGTGAAAAAATAGTTCAATGTTGATAAATATAACGTTCAGTCACCCGCCCAATGATTCACAGGACAGACCAATGTTAAAAAGGCTCATGCATTCAACATGGAGGTTGTCTATCACAACCTCTAAATAGGTCAGAAGGGACTACTGAAAAGGTGTTGGCTATTTATGCAGTATTATAAACTGGGTGGTTGGTGCCCTGAATGCTGATTGGCTCACAGCCGTGGTGTATCAGGCTATAACTTATTTTTACTAGTCTAATTACGTTGGTAGCTAGTTATTAATAGCAATAAGGCACCTCAGATGTGCTATATGGCCAATATACCACAACCCCCTTGGGCATTATCACTTAGTATTACTCTTACGATGTGTTTGTATGCAGGCTATAGCAGTGACTTGTCAACAAATGTCTTATGTGCCAAAAACAGGTGTAAACCTTACAGTGAAATGCTTACAAGTCCCTGACCAACAATGCAGTTTGAAAACATTTAAAGAGCAACAGTAAAATAACAATAGCAAGGCTATATATACAGGGGGTACCATTTAGTGGAGGTAATTGGCTTGTGATAAATCAGTCTACTGCAGTGCTGTGAATAACTGCTTAACTGTCAGTGATGCCTAATGCTTAGCAAATAACTGAAATCGAGCTTAAATTGGTTATACACAATGGTGGTGTTGGTGTCTTGGCTTCATGCAAGACTACAGACTCCTATCATTCAAATTAGGCTATTTTTGTTGGTGATAACATGGTGCACGGCCTGGCATTCAAGAAAAGTAGGACAGAACAAAACTTTAAAATGTAAATAAGCTTCTGAAAGTTATAACCACTAGTGGGCCTACGGCTAATACCCCCACTAGTAGGCCTACAGATAATACCCCCACTAGTAGGCCTACAGCTAATACCCCCACTAGAAGGCCTACAGCTAATACCCCCACTAGAAGGCCTACAGCTAATACCCCCACTAGTAGGCCTACAGCTAATACCCCCACTAGTAGGCCTACAGCTAATACCCCCACTAGAAGGCCTACAGCTAATACCCCCACTAGTAGGCCTACAGCTAATACCCCCACTAGAAGGCCTACAGATAATACCCCCCACTAGAAGGCCTACAGCTAATACCCCCACTAGTAGGCCTACAGCTAATACCCCCACTACAAGGCCTACAGCTAATACCCCCACTACAAGGCCTACAGCTAATACCCCCACTATAAGGCCTACAGCTAATACCCCCACTATAAGGCCTACAGCTAATACCCCCACTAGAAGGCCTACAGCTAATACCCCCACTAGTAGGCCTACAGCTAATACCCCCACTAGAAGGCCTACAGCTAATACCCCCACTAGAAGGCCTACAGCTAATACCCCCCACTAGTAGGCCTACAGCTAATACCCCCACTAGAAGGCCTACAGATAATACCCCCCACTAGAAGGCCTACAGCTAATACCCCCACTAGAAGGCCTACAGCTAATACCTCCACTAGAAGGCCTACAGCTAATACCCCCACTAGAAGGCCTACAGATAATACCCCCCACTAGAAGGCCTACAGCTAATACCCCCACTAGTAGGCCTACAGCTAATACCCCCACTAGAAGGCCTACAGCTAATACCCCCACTAGAAGGCCTACAGCTAATACCCCCCACTAGAAGGCCTACAGCTAATACCCCCACTAGAAGGCCTACAGCTAATACCCCCACTAGAAGGCCTACAGATAATACCCCCACTAGAAGGCCTACAGATAATACCCCCCACTAGAAGGCCTACAGCTAATACCCCCACTAGAAGGCCTACAGCTAATACCCCCACTAGAAGGCCTACAGCTAATACCCCCACTAGAAGGCCTACAGCTAATACCCCCACTAGAAGGCCTACAGCTAATACCCCTACAGCTAATACCCCCACTACAAGGCCTACAGCTAATACCCCTACAGCTAATACCCCCACTACAAGGCCTACAGCTAATACCCCTACAGCTAATACCCCCACTAGAAGGCCTACAGATAATACCCCCCACTAGAAGGCCTACAGCTAATACCCCCACTAGAAGGCCTACAGCTAATACCCCCACTAGAAGGCCTACATCTAATACCCCTACAGCTAATACCCCCACTACAAGGCCTACAGCTAATACCCCTACAGCTAATACCCCCACTACAAGGCCTACAGCTAATACCCCCACTACAAGGCCTACAGCTAATACCCCCACTAGAAGGCCTACAAATCAAATGTCACATACACATGGTTAGCAGATGTTAATATGAGTGTAGCGAAATGCTTGTGCTTCTGGTTCCGACAATGCAGTAATATCTAACAATTCCCCAACTACTTAATACACACATCTAAAGGGGTGAATGAGAATATGTACATATAAATATATGGCCGAGCGGCATAGGCAATGTGCAATAGACAGTACAAAATACAGTATAAACATGAGTAATGTAAGATATGCAAACATTAAAGTGACTAGTGATCAATTTGTTAGTGGCCAGTGATTGGGTCTCCATGTAGGCAGCAGCCCCTCTCTAAATTAGTGATGGCTGTTTAGCGGTCTGATGGTCTTGAGATAGAAGCTGTACTGGATGCACCTGTACTGACCTCGCCTTCTGGATGGAAGCGGTGTGAACAGGCAGTGGCTCGGGTGGTTGTCTTTGTTCTTTTTTTTATCTTCCTGTGACATATCGGGTGCTATAGGTGTCATGGAGGGCAGATAGTTTGCCCCCAGTGATATGTTGTGCAGACCGCACCACCCTCAGCCTTGCGGTTGAAGGCGGTGCAGGTGCCGTACCAGGCGGTGATACAGCCCGACAGTATTCTCTCGATTGTGGATATGTAAAAGTTAGTCCGGGTTTTGGGTGACAAGCTGAATTTCTTCAGCCTCCTGAGGTTGAAGAGGTGCTGTTGCGCCACCTTCACCAGACTGTCTGTGTGGGTGGACCATTTCAGTTGGTCGTTGATGTGTACGCCGAGGAACTTAACTTTCCACTTTCTCCACTACTGTCCCTTGGATGTGGATAGGGGGTTGCTCCCTCTGCTGTTTCCTGAAGTCCATGATCAGCTCCTTTTGTTTTGGTGACGTTGAGTGAGAGGGTGTTTTCCTGACACCACACTCCAAGTGCCCTCACCTCCTCCCTTGTAGGCCGTCTCGTCGTTGTGGGTAATCAAGCCCACTACTGTTGTGTCGTCTGCAAACTTGATGATTGAATTGGAGGCGTGCATGACCACGCAGTCGTGGGTGAACAGAGATTACAAGAGGGAGCTGAGCACGCACCCTTGTGAGTCTCCAGTGTTGAGGGTCAGCGTGGTGGAGATGTTTCCTACCTTCACCACCTGGGGCGGCCCGTTAAGTCCAGGACACAATTGCACACGGCGGGGTTCAGGCCCAGGGCCTCCAGCTTGATGATGAGTTTGGAGTGTACTATGGTGTTGAATGTTGAGCTGTAGTCAATGAACAGCATTCTTACATAAGTATTCCTATTGTCCAGATGGGATAGGGCAGTGTGATGGCAATTGCTTCATCTGTGGACCTGTTAGTGTGGTATGTAAACTGGAGTGGGTGGCCGGTAAGGTGGTGATATGATCCTTGACTAGTCTCTCAAAGCACTTCATGATGACAGAAGTGAGTGCTATGGGGCAGTAGTCATTTAGTTTTATCTTTGCCTTAGGTACAGGATCAATGGTGGCCACCTTGAAGCATGTGGGGACAGCAGACTGGGATAGGGAGCGATTGAATATGTCTGTAAACACACCAGCCAGCTTGTCTGCGCAAGCTCTGAGGATGCGCTTGAGATGCCGTCTGGGCCAGCAGCCCTGCGAGGGTTAACATGTTTAAATGTTTTATTCACATCAGCCATGGAGGGGTGCGCAGTTCTTGTTAGTGGGCCGTGACGGTGGCACTGTATTATCCTTAAAGCGGGCAAAAAAGGTGTTTAGTTTGTCTGGAAGCGTGACGTCGGTGTCCGTGACGTGGCTGGTTTTCTTTTTGTAGTCTGAATTCCTGTAGACCCTGCTACATACGTCTCGTGTCTGAGCCATTGAATTGCGACTGCACTTTGTTCCTGTACTGGCATTTCGCTTGTTTGATTGCCTTACGGAGGAAATGTCTACACTGTTTATAGTAGGCCATATTCCCAGACCTCTTTCCATGGTTAAATGCGGTGGTTCGCGCTTTCAGTTTTGCGCGAATGCCGCCATTCATCCACAGTTTCTGGTTAGGGAAGGTTTTAATAGTCACAGTGGGAACAACATCTCCAATGCACTTCCTTATAAATTCACTCACCGAGTCAGCGTATAGGTCGAGGTTATTCTCTGAGGCTGACCGGAACATATCCCAGTCCGTGTGATCAAAACAATCTTGAAGCGTGGATTCCGATTGGTCAGACCAGCGTTGAATGGTTCTAGTCACTGGTACATCCTGTTTGAGTTTCTGCCTGTAAGACGGTAGGAGCAAGATGGCGCTTTGGTAGGATTTGCAGAAGTGATGGCAGGGGAGGTCTTCGTATGCATGTGGTCGAGTATATTACCCCCCGACAACATATCCCGAGAGAGCCATGTTGCCGTGAAACAATGTTACAATATCTGATGTCTCTCTGGAAGGCAACCCTTGCTCGAATTTCATCTACCTTGTCAAGAGACAGGACATTTGCGAGTAGTATACTCGGGAGTGGTGGGAGATGTGAACATCTACGGAGCCTGACCAGGAGGCCGCTCCGTCTGCCCTTTCTGCGGCGCCGTTGTCTTGGGTCGGCTTCTGGGATTAGATCCATTGTCCTGGGTGGTGGTTCAAACAAAGGATTCGCTTCTGGAAAGTCGTATTCCTGGTCATTATGTTGGTAAGTTGACGTTGCTCTTATATCCAATAGTTCTTCCGGGCTGTATGTAATAAGTCTTAAGATTTCCTGGGGTAATAAATAATATAATACATAAAAAACGAAATACTGCTTAGTTTCCTAAAGACTCGAAGCGTGGCGACCATCTGTCGGCGCCATCTAGCTAATACATGCAGGCCCTAAATGTGATAAAGATGAGACAAAACGACATAAGGCCCACTAATGGTTATAACTTTCCGAAGCTTATTAACATTTAACTTTAAGTTCTGTCCTACTTTTC
This sequence comes from Salvelinus namaycush, assembly GCF_016432855.1. Classification (NCBI taxonomy): domain Eukaryota; kingdom Metazoa; phylum Chordata; class Actinopteri; order Salmoniformes; family Salmonidae; genus Salvelinus; species Salvelinus namaycush. Next base: position 4,434,679 of record NC_052341.1, on the reverse strand, counting down.
TTGAATGCCAGGCCGTGCACCATGTTATCACCAACAAAAATAGCCTAATTTGAATGATAGGAGTCTGTAGTCTTGCATGAAGCCAAGACACCAACACCACCATTGTGTATAACCAATTTAAGCTCGATTTCAGTTATTTGCTAAGCATTAGGCATCACTGACAGTTAAGCAGTTATTCACAGCACTGCAGTAGACTGATTTATCACAAGCCAATTACCTCCACTAAATGGTACCCCCTGTATATATAGCCTTGCTATTGTTATTTTACTGTTGCTCTTTAAATGTTTTCAAACTGCATTGTTGGTCAGGGACTTGTAAGCATTTCACTGTAAGGTTTACACCTGTTTTTGGCACATAAGACATTTGTTGACAAGTCACTGCTATAGCCTGCATACAAACACATCGTAAGAGTAATACTAAGTGATAATGCCCAAGGGGGTTGTGGTATATTGGCCATATAGCACATCTGAGGTGCCTTATTGCTATTAATAACTAGCTACCAACGTAATTAGACCAGTAAAAATAAGTTATAGCCTGATACACCACGGCTGTGAGCCAATCAGCATTCAGGGCACCAACCACCCAGTTTATAATACTGCATAAATAGCCAACACCTTTTCAGTAGTCCCTTCTGACCTATTTAGAGGTTGTGATGGACAACCTCCATGTTGAATGCATGAGCCTTTTTAACATTGGTCTGTCCTGTGAATCATTGGGCGGGTGACTGAACGTTATATTGAACTATTTTTTCACAAAATAATGGGCCTAAGATTTGTTCATCTGGCAACAAAATGAAACCAACATGTAAATGTAACAAAACAGGTTTTATTTAGTTCAACTGTTGCATAGCGCTGACAAACCATCATCAACACAGCAGTTCTTATTTTAAGTGCTATATTGGTGTGGGAATGCAATAAGTAGGAAAATGAGTTGGATTCTCTGAATACATCATAGATGAGGTAGATCTGCTTAGGTAAGACTAACACCACTGGTAATAAATACTAATTGGGTAGACTAGACAATTGAAGTCTTCTCTCCTTTGGGTCTTTACTCCTCGCAGGCTTGCTTGATCAACTGGCTCGCTCCCAGCCAGGGGCGGCTCACCACCACAAAGGTGCACTGGTAGGTCTGAGGAAACAGGAAGCAACACGAGTTGGTATTATCAACCCTTCAGCAAGCATAACACCTGACAAAACGTTTATTGGACATTGCATCTGACTGCCTGAGCTACAAATCACCTGTCATCATAAACAATTTGTTATTTGTAAAGTAGTCAGGCAAAAATGTACCCACAATGAATCATGGTTTTGATGCTCTTAAACACTGCCAACAGACATTCGTCTATGGAAATGTCACCTGAAACTTCCCTTTGCAAACAACTCAATACTGAACCAATAGTGAAATGGGTAACATGTTACAAGTAGGATTAACTAACGGTTTATAAGTTGTTTATTAGTTACCAATGTGTTTACTGTTGGTAACAGGTTATAAACTAAAAATGGACCATTCTTAAGCTGTACATGTAGGAAGCACTGAGCTGAAGTGCCAGTGTTAACACAAATAGATCTGGGACCAGGCTAGCCTTGTGGTCCTTACCACAGCTGGGTACTGATGCACAGTGCAGTCCTTCACACGTCCCTTCCTGCACAGGGTCCTGGCCATCTGCACTGTGAAGATGTACTTCATCCCAGCTACCACCTGTAAGCAGAGGATGGTCAGCACGTCAGACATAGAAATCACCCATCTTGAATGAGGAACCTGTTCTAGTGATTCATTTATGAATACAGAAGAAAGCTCAATGACTGACTCGCATCTCCTGCAACCGAACCGATACGACCAGCCGGCTTGGATAGCAACCTTATGTTTGTGACGTTACTACATCTCGTGGAAGTACGAAATAGTATGAAAACTTACCAAAATAAAATTTAATAAAAAAATGTCATTCAATAATTGACTGTTGGTAACCCGTATAAAAAGTGACAATGCCCTCGAAGCCAGTGTTGAGGATATATTGGCATGGTTGCCGGCCCTCGACGAACCCCTGTGCAAATATATCCTCCAAACACCGGCTTCCCAGGGATTAGCACTTAATGCATGCGGTAGAAATACCCTTCAAGCCAAGGCCTATTCAACAACGCCATTGTATAAAGTAGCTACGGTGTATTCCTAAATTAACTCTACGTCCAGAGCGCCGTCTGGGCGTTCATAAATGCAGTGTCGTCAGATTGTCCATGTAATTCAGAGGGTGTTGCTGTGAGCAGGCTTGATCCAAGCATTCAGACATTACAATAGCAGTCAAGCACCCAGGTTAACGTCTCGACCACACCGACAGCATCTAGATGTGCGCAACAAGTTACATTCACTTTCTACCATTTGTAGAGCCATAAACGCATACGTTCAATAAATACAAATATATGCACCACACAATACATGCAGCGTTCCATTGGAAATGACCACCAAAATGCAATTAGATTGTTATGGGTGTATAATGGCACAGTGATGCCATCTGTTGGTAAAAGTTACTTACTGCAAGTCGAGTGTTTTTACCGGTGTGCTTGAGATACCCGGAGGTATTGCAATGTACTGAACAAGACTGGTTACTCACATCAATGCCTCGGTCTCGTCATTTAACATTACAACAATTGTCGGTGTGATTGAACTGTAGTTGGTTAGCTTGCTAGCTACTTCCGGAGACAAATTAGTGTACACCTCACTGACCATTTTACTCGCCCTAGCAGCAGTGGATCAAGTACCCAAATTATCACACTTGAGCTAGAGTGAAGAAAATGACTCGTTAGTTACCCAGTAAAAATACTACTTGATTTCAAGTACAAAATAATTTCATGTTCCTTAAATTAAACAAACCAGAGATCACAACTCTTGTATTTGTCATTAATGGGTATGCAGAGGCACACGCCAACAATGAATGAACAAGGCATTAGTGTTTAATGAGTATGCCAGAGCAGAGTAGTAGGGATGATCTCTTGATAAGGGAACTTTACCATTTCTGTCCTGCTAAGCATTTGAAATGTAACGAGCACCTTTGGGTGTCAGGGAAGAGGTATGGAGTAAGTCAAATAGTAAAGTAAAAACCCCCAAAAATGACTAGTACTTTAACATGTTTACGCCACTGCCTAGCAGAGTTGGTCAGGCTGCCCTCATGTTAAGAGCGTTGATGACTGTTGCTGGAAACAAACTGGGTTTTGGGCGACGTTTACCGACACCGGTCCTATTCGACAGGTGTCGTACATTAACAAAAACATTGACCATTCTGCCGCATTCAGAGTACGTTCATAAATTCACTGGTCTATATTAAGATATTTCTACCGTGGAAACTACGCAACACAATGAATGACCAACATTTTGTCTTCGTTCAAATGATAAAAAGATTTACAAAAAGGGACTGACCTGTTTCTGAGCCTTGACAACCTTGGCCACCTGCCAAACATACGGGTCGTTTGTTCCCTTGTTGTATTCGGCCACGGCGAACTTCAGCGCGTCTCTGGTAGCGGGGTCGTTCATATCTGCGTCCACGAGGCCCCCCGGTATCCCATCGGCGCTCGTCACGATGAATGCCACCGCGAGCAAAGGAACGACGATCTTCCAATTCATGAGCATTTTCCCGTCTGATATCGGTCTTTATTGCAACTCCGATCGTATCAAGTAACGTTACACCACAACAAATCCTCGCCTCCGACGACTTTTATATGAACGTGTTGAGGTCACTTCTGATTGTTGAGGGGTGGGGCTTGATTCTGATTCCACTAATCACTTCAATTAAAAACCTAACGCCTCCATCACACCGACAGTGAGCATTTGCGCTACATGGGACGTAGCATCGTCTGGCTTTGTGTGCAACAAAAGTTAACCATTCACCTTCTGCTACCATTTCTGTCAAACCAGTTAAGAGTGGCATACCCCGTTTTATTTGCTTGGTTGTAGGCTACAGCTATATAACTCATAATGGAAATATATTATGAAATGAGAGCCTGCACAGCAATGGATTTCTTAAAAAACGAATTCTCTGTTTTTATATAAGTGAAGCTAAACTAAATAGGACTAGGCTTTATTGGCTTTAGGGAAGATTGGCTATTTATACATTCTAGCATTAAGCCTACTGTTAGACCAGAGTTACAAATTACCAGTGTCTTTGACATTAGACAGTGGTTACATGGGGCTAGGCTATATTCGTGACTTGACTTCTGTGCTTGTTATTTAGCCTATGTCAATAGGCAAATTTTTGGTGTATTTTCTTATCATCACTGCGGACATATGTCAATAGTTTAGTGAAATGGTGCTTTCAAGACAACTGAGAACTCGGGAATAAAACGAGGTCAAAACATGATGTCAGTGATCTTCAAGTCGGAACTTCTGAGCTCTAGAAAGATGCGTGAGGTCCTGACTTTTTCCCAGTCGGAGCTCGTTTGTCCCGAGTTCCCAGTTGTCTTGAAAGCACTGAAGTCGGAGATTTACGAGTTTACAGCTGATTTGAACGCGACAAACGTCCAGACTTCAATCACTGACGCACAGACAGGAGCGCACTTTGGAACTGCAGGACTCTTGAGTAACCATGCAGACAATTGAAGTTCTGAAGTGAGTACTTCTTTATGTGGATAAATAGGGCGTATTTAATCAAACCATTGCGTAAGAGTATATTCATCGCCTATAGATGTGATTAAGACTAAAGAGGTCAAGGGAACGCAGACAGTCGGGAGAGAAGAAGGACGGCGGTTTGGCGGTGCACGTTCAACAAACAAAGTAGATATTCGTCAAATCATGATCACAGTTGTCTGGAACAGCTGGTGCTCTCCTGCAGCTTTTAGTTTTCTTGCACCATATTTGTGGAACTGTGTTTTAGGTTTGTTTTATGTTTTGGTGCCCGTAGGGCAAGGGGGGCAAAGTATCCGGCTTCAATCCGGCCCACGAGACTCAAAAAATTAAATATATATTTTCCCCCTTTTTTCAGAGTCGGGAGAGGCGTCGGGAGAGGCGGAGATCGAGAACCGTGCCGTCCTCCGAAACATGACCCAGCCAAGCCGCACTGCTTCTTGACACAATGCCCGCTTAACCCGGAAGCCAGCTAAAGTGTCAGAGGAAACACCGTACACCTGGAGACCTTGTCAGCGTGCATGTGCCCGGCCCGCCACAGGAGTCGCTAGAGTGCGATGGGACAAGGACATCCCGGCTGGGCAAACCCTCCCCTAACCTGGACGACGCTGGGCCAATTGTGCGCCGCCTCATCGGTCTCGCGGTCGCTGCCAACTCTGGCACAGCCTGGGATTGAACCCGGATCTGTAGTGATGCCTTAGACCGCTGCGCCACTCGGGAGGCCCCCACAAATTGATTTGAACGAACAATTGGTTCCCCCAAAAATGCGTCCCTCCGTTGAATTTCTAAATCCTGATGTGGCCCTCGAGCCAAAAAGTGCCCACCCCTGATCTATCAGATGATTTTATCTACATTGTGTTGTATCCATAGATCCTTCATCTTTAGACAGCACCTGCCAGGTGATCACGAGACCAGCCCAGACACAACCACCACTGTCCCCTCTATGGCCCCCTCCAAGCAGGCTGAGGCTGACAATGCAGAGATGCTGAAGAGGGTAAATTAGGTAGTGTTTCCAGGCTCAGTCACACAGTAGTGCTACTGCCGCTTCGTCAGTGATATACTGAAGTGTATCCTCTACCAGAGCCAACAGCTGCCTCTGACCTATGACCAGCTGGAGTACTCTCAAAGGAGACAGCAAGCTGCCATGCAGGTGAGTGCTGGGCAGTGTGCTTCTTCTGTCCTCAATTATGATTCTCAACATGATTCATCATACATGACTCTTTTTCACTTTGTCTTTCCCTCCATTCCTTGCTTCGTCTCTCCTTACCTTCTTGAAACACATTGGAGAAGGTCAGAGGGGATGAACCTTGGGAGCCTCCTCCAATACAGTTGAGAAGGAGGTGAGGAGATAAGAATCGATGGGACCATTTCAGAAAGAGCCCATGACTAGCTGCTATAATAGTCCTACTCCTTAGCAGTGTTGTCTATGAGTTGCTGTTTAACCCCAGGCCTCTCTCTCATTCTCTCCCCCCAGAATGAGGAGGTGATGGGTTGGAGGCCCGGTCAGTCTGCCACAGGAGGCCTGGACTGGAGGTGGTGCCAGCGTACCTTCCAAGAACTTGAGGTTCTCTAACAACTGGAGGTGCTCTTCTCCCTGGGTCCCCGCGTGCTCCTCCTCCTCCGTGAATCCTTCCTCCCCAAGGAGCTGTACGAGGTCAACATGGAGGTCACACTAGCCGACGGTGACCAGAGCCTCCATCTCCTCCTGCCTTATGTAGCTCTTCCGCACGCTCTTCATGGCCAGCCTGTTGTCTGACGCCAAACCTGTCCGGCACAGGGCCATGGTTCTGGCCAATAGGGACTGTGGGGTGGTTCCGACCCAAACTGGATGTTAAGGTCCCCACGCGGGTGAAGAGACAAGTTACTGCTCTGTCTTGTGTCTCTGGGTCTGGGCCCTCTCTGGGAGGAGGGCAGACTGACTGACAGTATTATGTGTGGTTTCAGGACCCACATGGCAATCAAAGGCAAGTGACAATGAAAGGATTCCCAACCACAGCCATAGTATGAGATGACAGGAGGCCATGATCACAAAACGTTTCTCAGAGTAGGAGTGCTGATCTAGGAGAAAGCTGGGATGAACTGAAAGTCATTGACAGCCACCATACTGATCAAATCCTGCCTATTTGCTTGTAAATATGCTTTGCTGTTTATTTTTAAATGTGATCTGTTTTATGACTGCTGCCATATGAATTGCCTCTGAGGACATTAAAGTTGTCTGAATCACTTATCGGAGGCATTTTGCTTATCGTTCATTAGGATAAGTAGCCTATACTAGAGAGATGTGAAGTTTGAATTCAGTTTCCTAATATGGGGGATTGTTAATGACTACAACCATCAAACTAGTAGTTTAAAAATGATCATTTTAAACTGTTGTGTACATTCATCTTATCAATGTATTCAATTTTATCCAGGATTTTTGTCCATATGGCCCAGCGCTGATCTAGGATCAGGTTCCCCTGTCTATATAAACCTGCTCCTACTGATCTAAAGTCAGTTTGACCTTTTTAGGTCACAAAGACTAACATTATATGGACAGAGGGTACCTGGTCCTAGATCAGCACTCAGAAGATTTGTGACTACAGAGGTGTTGACTGAAGGGATTGACATGTATACACCATACCCCTCTCTGTCAGGGACAACTCTCTCTCTGTAACCCTGAGCCCAGTCCAGGTACTATGTTTCTATAGAGGTTCATATGAATGACTGGCATCACCTCTACAGAATGATTGTAATGAATATGTTGTCTGGTGTAGCTTGGGTATATGTGCTGTACTGAAAGCAGTGTTGGTGCTGTGACTGTATATAGCCTACTAAGTTACTTTGTGCACTGTATACCTACTTGTCATCTGGTTGTTCCTGTATAATGTCTTGGTTTTCAATTGTTTAAAATGTTTTTCTGAAACAATTTTTGGGAAATATACAGTACTGTATGTAAATCTAAGCTGGATCACACAATTATAAGGTTCATTTGAATTATACACATTTTGCAGCATACATAGGTCGAAGTCTTGTGAGTTATTGACTTGGATGTTAATTTGTTTAATTTCTTTATTTGGATCCTCATAAGCTGATGCCTTAGTAACTGCTAGTCTTCCTGGGGTCCACAGAAAATTCGTCATGGTTTCCTGGACATAGATTAGGCTAAATCTAGACCTAGACTAAAAACCATGCTCAATGGAACACATTGAAGTATATTTAGTTAGGAACTCCTCTCACCTGGTTGTCTAGGTTTTAATTGAAAGGAAAACCTACAGACACTTTGCCCTCTGTAGAATGAGTTTGACATCCCTGCCTTACAGGGTCGTCACAATAGACATGATTACAGCAGTAGTATACTATAGCAGTATAGCAGTAGTATAATATGCTATAACAGTACAGCAGTAGTATAGTATATTATAGCAGTACAGCATTATTACAACAAGAACAGACATAGAAAGAAACATAAAATTCATCATGAATTCCGGGACAGACTAGGCTTAATCTAGACCTAGGCTAAAAATCATGCTCAATGGAACACTACCATTTAAATATTATTAGTCCAGGACTAAACTTAAGCTGTGTCCTGATCACTCCTGGAAACCAGCCTCACAAATAATTAGTATTTCATTATTGAACCGAGAAGAACATACATCTGTGATTGAGCCTGCTTTCACACAGTTGTGGTGGAATCTGGAAGACATTTGTAATCTGTATTGAAGTGCTGATCATTTCATTTTTTTATTACAGTATTGGTCCATTATGTTGACTGTATAGGCTTAATATTACACCAACACAATCACTGAGCATGATCATATTGCAGTGTTAACATCACTGATTGACAAAGTATTTACCTGATAATCAGACAGTGCTTCTGACTTTATCATAGATTAACATTTAAATGTTTTTAGTACAGAGCTACAATTCCAAGCTGTAGTGTTATCACGTTCTGCAGTCCTGCTGGTTTTTCTTCCAGAAACTTGGCAGGAGTGGAGAGTCGACCTCTTGTATCCATCAACTCTACAACTTCTCCACCTTCTTCACAAACTGCAGCAGGTCGTCAGCCAGGAGCTGTGGCTCCTCGAAGGCAGCGAAGTGGCCTCCTCGGGGCATGTAAGAGTAGGAGTAGATGTTCCTGAACCTGTCTCTGGCCCACGACTGGGGCACGTGCATTAGCTCGTTGGGAAACGCGGCCAGGCCTGTAGGCACATACACCCCCGTACTGAGGACACAAGAGACAGGTTAACAAACACAGCCACACATTTACATTTTTAGTCAGAGCAGACACTCATTTTAGCAGAGTGTCTGCCAATCAGTGCATTCAACTAAAGTAGGGAGAAAACAACCACCTGGAACATCTCATTATTGGGAGCCTGTTATCATAACACAAAGCAAGCATGATCATGGGTTCAAGTCCCGCAAGGATCACATAAAACTACAAAATGTAGTATACGTCCCTTGGCATGTATTATTAAATAGCGTCTATTATTGGTTTTTAGGAACAGCCCGTGTCATATTAAACTGGACAGGCCCTGTAGGAACAGCCGGGTGTCATATTAAATGGACAGGCCCTGTAGGAACAGCCGGTGTCATATTAAACTGGACAGGCCCTGTAGGAACAGCCCGTGTCATATTAAACTGGACAGGCCCTGTAGGAACAGCCCGTGTCATATTAAACTGGACAGGCCCTGTAGGAACAGCCCGTGTCATATTAAAAATGGACAGGCCCTGTAGGAACAGCCGGTGTCATACTGGACCATATGACACCACATATACAAACTCACTTATTATCCAGTCTGTTGTCAATGTTGGTCTTTAAGTTCTCCTTGTAGAACCTCATGGAGGACACGATGGAGCCGGTGGTCCAGTAGATCATGATGTTGGTCAGCAGGTCGTCCAGGGTGAACTTCCTAAAAGACAGGAACCAGGCTCTCAATGAACCAATCAACAGCCCTGGGTTTTATTCCTTCTCCAAAAAAAACACTTTTTCAGTTGTAAATGTTTTGCTACGTTGTGCACTGATGAATACAACAAAGGTAGTCCCTCTTTCAGTTTGTGATTTTCCCATTTGGTGTCAAGTGAATAGGACTGTGAATGGGTGCTACCAAGGCAACATGTTCATGCAAATAGATTAGGATCATTGTTTTGCTGGGACAAATAAAGTTGTATTGAATGTTTCCCCTACAGTTTTGGCAGATCTGACCATCATTTGATTAAGAGTAATTGATGGGACAGCAATATATTTACCCCCTAAAAAGTATATATTTCTCCACTCACAACCCAAAGTAAACAAGCTGAACTGTAGCTTGTACCTCTCCAGCCCCCCATCTTCCAAGTCCCTGTTGTTGAAGTCAGTCCAAGTGGAAAACTTCTCCAGTATGTAAGCAGCCAGGCCAACTGGAGAGTCATTCAGTCCACAACCTGCAGGGGGAGACATTTCACAATATGATTAGAACGACTCCTACAGCTAAACTATCAGAGGTCTGTGTGTCCGTGCATTTATTTATTTTACCAGGGAGTCATACTGAAACCATGGTCTCTTTTACAGCCCTGAAATACATACAATACACACAAAATATAAATAAAGAAAGAAAAACAAGATCATAAAAAACACATTCATTGGTAATAAGGTCATCACTCAGCTTTCTGAATTGCCCTAGAGGCACCAAAACATAAAATGGAAAAACATTTTGAAGATAGTTCTTAGACATTATTTGTGGAACAAAAATCTGCATGAGAGCACCAGCTGTTCCAGAGGACCAGCTACGGTATGTTTTGTCACATCTATATTTTCAATTTGTTTTCTATAACATTGATGTGGGGTTTAGAACAGTAGGCGTATTGGAAAAATTCCAGTTTTATATTTAACCTAACTTTACACATTCTTTGCGACTGTGTTCCAGACGACTGTGTGATCATGCTCTCAGTTGCCGATGTGAGTAAGACCTTTAAAAACAGGTCAACATTCACAAGGCCGCAGGGCCAGACGGACTACCAGGACGTGTACTCAGAGCATGCGCTGACCAACCGGCAAGTGTCTTCACTGATATTTTCAACCGCTCCCTGACCGAGTCTAATACCTACACGTTTCAAGCAGACCGCCAAAGTCCCTGTGCCCAAGAACAGCCAAGGTAACCTGCCAAATGACTACCGACCCATAGCACTCACATCTGTAATGTTTTAACCCGTTACATGCAGCCTGGTCTAGGACAATTGAGGAAAGCCTCTGAATTAGCAGCGAGTGATCAACAGTATCAAAAGCCTTTGACATGTCATTGAAGAGGGCAGCACAATGTTGCCTTTCATCCAGACAGTTAACCACATCATTTATAACTAGGGATGCAGAAGAGTTAGTGCTATGACCTGGTCTAAACAGACTTATTTAATTTTAAAATACATTTCAAAGACACAAAAGATCTTAGCTGAGATTTATTCAAGGATTCTAATACTTTAGCTAGGCAAGAAAGTTTAGAAATAGGCCAATAATGATTTAGGGCACAATGGTCACCACCTTTGAAGGTTGGAGTACATGGGCCGTCTTCCAAACCTTGGTGCCAGTACCAGATATAAATCGTCAGGTTAAAGATTCAGCCATCAGGGGGACAGAGAGCTGCAGCAAATCTGGATCAAGCATATCACCAGGTGTGTGGTGGTGGTGTTAGGAGTACTACAGACGGATGGTAAAAACTGACCAACAAAGCAGTCCATTCAGTCTCATGCTCAAACAACAAGCCTGGGAGTTGTGGGTCATCAAAACGCCAGGTGAAATATCAGGTAAAATAAAGCTGTGACATTCTCACCAGCGGAGTCTGGCTTGGTGCCCTGGATGTGCAGGTAGCCAGTCTCTCTGATGATCTCATAGATGTTCCTTTCCATGAAACCTACGGAACCAAACAACCTTCTGACATCTTCCCTGGTGAACCCAACCAGCCAGGGCACGTAGCGGCCAATCAGGATGGAAAACAGGACACCGAACCCCCTCAGTTTGCTAGTTAACATGTTGAGGTGGAGACCCTTCACACACCTACACAGTAGCACAGGAAGAGAAGATAAAGAGTGTGGTCATCCAACAGAGAAATCTTTCTGCTTGATGGTTACAGTGTTGATGTTCTGAAGACATGTTATTCTGTGTACACTAAATGTCCCCGTGACCTAGCGTTTCCCAAACTCAGTCCTGGGGACCACAATGGGCACAATTTGCTCTTAATTAAAATACTAAAACTTGATGAGTTAAATCAGCTGTGTATTGCTGTACAGCAAACACCCAAATGTGTACACCTTGGAGTCCCCATGAGCGAGATTGGGAAAGGCCACTGTAACCCTTCGATATTTGCAGATGTGAAGGGTCTGGACAGGTATAATCAGTGTAGTGGTGGAGCTGTGTATCTGAAGGGTCTGGATAGGTATAATCAGTGTAGTGGTGGAGCTGTGTATCTGAAGGGTCTGGATAGGTATAATCAGTATTGTGGTGGAGCTGTGTATCTGAAGGGTCTGGATAGGTATAATCAGTGTAATGGTGGAGCTGTGTATCTGAAGGGTCTGGATAGGTATAATCAGTATTGTGGTGGAGCTGTGTATCTGAAGGGTCTGGATAGGTATAATCAGTATTGTGGTGGAGCTGTGTATCTGAAGGGTCTGGATAGGTATAATCAGTATTGTGGTGGAGCTGTGTATCTGAAGGGTCTGGACAGGTATAATCAGTGTAATGGTGGAGCTGTGTATCTGAAGGGTCTGGATAGGTATAATCAGTGTAATGGTGGAGCTGTGTATCTGAAGGGTCTGGATAGGTATAATCAGTGTAATGGTGGAGCTGTGTATCTGAAGGGTCTGGATAGGTATAATCAGTGTAGTGGTGGAGCTGTGTATCTGAAGGGTCTGGATAGGTATAATCAGTGTAGTGGTGGAGCTGTGTATCTGAAGGGTCTGGATAGGTATAATCAGTGTAATGGTGGAGCTGTGTATCTGAAGGGTCTGGATAGGTATAATCAGTGTAATGTTGGCACTTCCACCATATTGTTCCCACTAACAGATCAACAAATATCAAAAGGGTTTGAGTTCCAAGGGGAAGGACTAGAGGGAGAATTGGGGACAGCTGTCTGTTATTTTTTTAAATTAAGTCATTAAAGAACACATTCTTATTTACAATGGACGGCCTCCCCCAGCCAAACCCGGACGACGCTGGGCCAATTATCCACCGCCCTATCGGACTCCCAATCACGACCGGTTGTGATACAACCTGGAATCGAACCAGGGAGGCTGTAGTGACGCCTTTAGCGCTGAGATGCGGTGCTTTAGACCGCTGAACCAGGGTGGTTGTAGTGACGCCTTTAGCACTGAGATGCGGTGCTTTAGACCGCTGAACCAGGGTGGTTGTAGTGACACCTTTAGCACTGAGATGCGGTGCTTTAGACCGCTGAACCAGGGCGGTTGTAGTGAAGCCTTTAGCACTGAGATGCGGTGCTTTAGACCGCTGAACCAGGGTGGTTGTAGTGACGCCTTTAGCACTGAGATGCGGTGCTTTAGACCGCTGCACCAGGGTGGTTGTAGTGACGCCTTTAGCACTGAGATGCGGTGCTTTAGACCGCTGAACCAGGGTGGTTGTAGTGACGCCTTTAGCACTGAGATGCGGTGCTTTAGACCGCTGAACCAGGGTGGTTGTAGTGACGCCTTTAGCACTGAGATGCGGTGCTTTAGACCGCTGAACCAGGGTGGTTGTAGTGACACCTTTAGCACTGAGATGCGGTGCTTTAGACCGCTGAACCAGGGAGGTTGTAGTGACACCTTTAGCACTGAGATGCGGTGCTTTAGACCGCTGAACCAGGGTGGTTGTAGTGACACCTTTAGCACTGAGATGCGGTGCTTTAGACCGCTGAACCAGGGTGGTTGTAGTGAAGCCTTTAGCACTGAGATGCGGTGCTTTAGACCGCTGAACCAGGGTGGTTGTAGTGACGCCTTTAGCACTGAGATGCGGTGCTTTAGACCGCTGAACCAGGGTGGTTGTAGTGACGCCTTTAGCACTGAGATGCGGTGCTTTAGACCGCTGAACCAGGGTGGTTGTAGTGATGCCTTTAGCACTGAGATGCGGTGCTTTAGACCGCTGAACCAGGGTGGTTGTAGTGAAGCCTTTAGCACTGAGATGCGGTGCTTTAGACCGCTGAACCAGGGTGGTTGTAGTGACGCCTTTAGCACTGAGATGCGGTGCTTTAGACCGCTGAACCAGGGTGGTTGTAGTGAAGCCTTTAGCACTGAGATGCGGTGCTTTAGACCGCTGAACCAGGGAGGTTGTAGTGAAGCCTTTAGCACTGAGATGCGGTGCTTTAGACCGCTGAACCAGGGTGGTTGTAGTGAAGCCTTTAGCACTGAGATGCGGTGCTTTAGACCGCTGCGCCACTCGGGAGTTCTTATGCTGCTTCCTGGTTTTAAACCCTTCTTCCAAAGTGTACAGGTGCACACTTTTTCCCCCTCATGGATTAGACACTGCTGGCAACTCACTCCAGCCAATGCTTACATCAATTATATGCTTTAAAATCCATGACGGGGAATGTGCAAGTGCACATCTCGAAAAGAGGAGAATTGTTCTTACTCTGGCTTCATCTGGGCCATGTTAGTAGTGATGAGTGAGCCCCAGTCTCCTCCCTGCAGATAATACTCTGAGAAACCCAGACGCTCCATCAGCTTGTGGAAGACCCTCGCTGCAGCCAGAGAGTTAAACCCTGCAGGGAGGAACACCACAGAAGAAGAGCAGATACATTAGTATGACACCACAGAAGACCATAGCCGTTAACTCATCTATTCCTAGTATAGTGAACTAATAGTAACTTTACTAAATAGAGCTGGGTTAAAAAGCCAAAAAGATGAATTACCACAATCAGAAAATAAAACAAAACCTTGAATCTCCTTGCTTGAGTAATAAAAAAGAGAAAAACAGTATTAGTGGGATATTTATTGCTATTCTAGGTTCTACAAAACCTCCAGCATGTCATGATGGGGTTACTGTAACCTAACCCTGTATTACTGTGGTGTGGAGTTATGATATAACGAGATAGAGATACATAACAAGTCACTTAGCAGGATATATGGATATGTCCAGCTCAAATTCTTGCAACAAACAACGTGACAGAACGTGTTTTTCCATTTGCAAAAACTGGTCTATGCCATTACAGTTCTTAAGAATTGGGGTGTCAAACAGTCCAATCAGTCCAGCGAAGTGGGGTGTCAAACATACAGCCCCCGTCCAATCAGTCCAGAGAAGTGGGGTGTCAAACATACAGCCCCCGTCCAATCAGTCCAGCGAAGTGGGGTGGAAGGCCATGGAAGAACTGGGACATTTTCAGCTTCCAGAAATTGTGTATAGATCCTTGAGACATGGGGCCATGCATTATCATGCTGAAACTTGTGGTGATGGTGGCGGATGAATGGCACGACAACGGGCCTCAGGATCTCATCACGCTATCAATTCAATTCAAGGATGCTTTATTGGCATGGGAAACTTTTGTTAACATTGCCAAAGCAAGTGAAGTAGATAATATACAAAAGTGAAATAAACAAAAATGAACAGTAAACATGACTCATCTCTAGTATCTGTGTATTCAAATTGCATTAGACAAAATGCAATGTTGTCCGTAGCTTATGACTGACCATACCATAACCCCACCATGGGTTACTCTGTTCACAACGTTGACATTAGCAAACCGCTCGCCCACACGACACCATGCATGCTGTCTGCCATCTGCCCGGAACAGTTGAAACCTGAATTAATCCATTTAAAGCACACTTCTCCAGCGTGACAATAGCCATCGAAGGTGAGCATTTGCCCACTGAAGTCGGTTACGACGCCGAAATGCAGTCAGTTCATGACCCTGGTGAGGACGACAGGCACGCAGATGAGCTTCCCCGAGACGGTTTCTGGCAGTTTTTGCAGAAATTCTTCGGTTGTGCAAACCCACAGTTTACTCAGCTGTCCGGGTGGCTGGTCTCATACGATCCCACAGGTGACGAAGCTGGTTGTGTAGGTCCTGGGCTGGCACGGTTACAGGTGGTTGTGAGACAGGTTGGATGTACTGCCAAATTCTCTAAAACAATGTTGGAGGCAGCTTATGGTAGAGAAATTAACATTCAATTCTCTGGCAACAGCTTTGGTGGACATTCCTACAGTCAGCATGCCAATTACACACACCCTCAAAACTTGAGACATCTGTGTCATTGTGTTGTGTGACAATACTGCACATTTTAGAGTGGCCTTTTATTGTTCTCAAAACAAGGTGCACCTGTGTAATGATCATGCTGTTTAATCAGTAAATTGATATGCCACATGCCAGGTGGGTGGATTATCTTGGCAAATGCTCAGTAACAGGGATGTAAACTAATTTGTGGACAACATTTGAGAGAAATAAGCTTTTTGGAAAATGTCTGGGTTATTTTATTTCAGCTCATGAAACATGGGACCAACCCTTTGCATGTTGCATTCAGATTTTTGTTCAGTGTACATTTGTACAGTTTCTTGACTGTGTCCAGCTCGCTAATATTTACCTGAATGAAAGCTAGGCAGTGTATATATATATATATATATAACACATTTTCAGTGCAGCATTTTGGAAATCGTTGAAGACCGAAAGCGGCCCCTGCGGCAGAATGAGTTTGACACCCCTGCTTTAGAGAATGCTTATGCCCCATAAGCGAGTCCTCACCTTGCTTACGAGGGGCCTCAGAGAAGCCATATCCTGGGATGGAGGGGCAGATGACCTCGAAAGCCAGACTGTCCAGCGAGTCAGTGAGTAAAGGCAGGATCCTATAGAACTCATAGACAGAGCCAGGCCAGCCATGCACCAGCATTAGAGGCAACACCCTCTGACCCTCACGGTGAGGTGGACGCACATGGATGAAGTGTACATCTAATCCTGAAGGAAGAGGAATCAGGGGTTAGAGGATGGGGAGCAGTGGGTAAAACATTGGGGGAACTTGTTATAAGCATGTATGAGCCTTTTATAAAGGCCTTATTCTTTATATCAACATTATTATTTTTAAACTGACTTTTATGATTATGTCTGACAAATTTCCAAACAGAGTGAGAGACAGAAACTGGCACTATAAAGATCATGATGTGATCATCAAGGCCTACTAACCCTCGATATTGGTTTTGAATTGAGGGTACTTGTTGAGTATTGCAATCTGCTTCTTCCAGTTAAATTGATGCCTCCAGTGGGAGACCACCTTCTTCAGGTAGGTAGAGTTGAAGCCGTACTGGAAACCTGCGTCCTCCAGGGGTTCAGTGTACCGGGTCCTGTCAATACGGTCATACAAGTCCTGTAGAGGAGGAAGATGATGATGGAGGAGGAGGAAGAAGACCACCTGTGTTAGGCCTGTTGTGGTCATACAAAGTTACATGTTCCCTTGATTTTCACATGAAATTAAAAGATACCCAGCCATAACTCACTGGGCAAACAACGTCATTTCAACATGGATAATTGGGTAATATTTAGTTGAGACGTTGATCAATGAGATTACAACCTATATTCACTCAAAAAGATAAAAGTTAGTTGAATTTCTAATGTGTTGTCACTACACTTTCAACCATCTAAAAGCACAACCAAATTCCAATGGAAAAACAATGTCTGATTTTTGGTTTAATTGTTACCGAAATGTATATTACTGCAAATTGGGAATACAATGTCAGATATTTTGTTTATTTATACAACAGATTAATGTATTATCACTGTGCTTCATCTGATAGCAGAACCAAATGACCAAGATTGCAGTTGAGGATCACTGTTCTCTATGCTCCCTGTCCAGCAGGGGGTACTGTTGCATCAAGGCCCAGTCAAACAGACTACAAAACAACTTCTATCGCCTGGCCATGACACTATCAAATGGCTAACAGATACTGTTCTCCCTCCCCTACAGACTATCCACATGGACTATATGTCCATCCACAGGAGTCCACCCGCTCAGTCAATTTACGCTGCTGCTAAAATTATCATTGATTAAATGTATTAGTTTGTTAAATGACTGTTGATTATTGATTGCCACTACCATCTATTGATCCTGCTACTGGTCCCTATCCCTTCTGTTTACATGTATATATTACTATCAGTATCCATCTATTGATCCTGCTACTGGTCCCTATTCATCCTGTTTACATGTATATATTACTATCAGTATCCATCTATTGATCCTGCTACTGGTCCCTATCCCTCCTGTTTACATGTATATATTACTATCAGTATCCATCTATTGATCCTGCTACTGGTCACTGTTCATCCTGTTTACATGTATATATTACTATCAGTATCCATCTATTGATCCTGCTACTGGTCACTATTCATCCTGTTTACATGTATATATTACTATCAGTATCCATCTATTGATCCTGCTACTGGTCACTATTCATCCTGTTTACATGTATATATTAGTTTCTATTTATCCTGCTATTGGTCACTATCCCTCCTGTCATTGGCACAGATCAAACTATACAAGCAGAAGATACATTGCGTTGACAACCAAACAATTCAATATCACTAAATTTTACATCAACTTGAAACACTTGGCCAATTTTATTGTCTATGTTTAATTAAATTCTGGGTTGAATTGAAACAATAGCTGTTGATGATTTTACTAATGCTATACCGGTCTAAATAGTCTCATTGATGATGTATGAGAGATAAAGTACAGTCCTGTTTCATTTGCTCTGTTAAACCTTCCCTTCGGAATGACTTTAATAGCGACAGTGAATCTATTTCGTTTTTAACTGGAGATCTCACAACAATCCTTCGAGATAGCACATTTGTAATAGTCTGTGACAAATATAATGTCTGGGCCTGGATGGGATACCAAAGGGTAGCTGTAGATACATCAATTCTCCAACAGGAGGTGCTGCCCAGCCTATTGTTTTTGTCCTTACAGTTTTTTCCCCCAACAGTGGATAGAAATGTTGATGATCTGACATTGTTTTAAATATACAAATTAATTAAACATATGTTATACAATTGCCTGTTGAAATTTGGTTACCATGACATAATTCTGTGGTTGAAATTTCACCCTCAAAACAAGTTTACTTCTTTCAAATCTAAATGTATTTTACATGTAGATTCCATGTCACAATATGTTGGAAAATTAAGTTAAAACAAAGTGGACTGAACCAGTTTGTGCCCAGTGGAAACTGACAGTAAGACTTGCAGCAATTATGAACTTGATATAAAGTTTCACCCCCTTATTATCCTACCTGTATCTCTTCATCAGAAGTTTGGACCTGAAAGGGGAAAACCTTCTCATCCTCTGACTGAGGCTTCTCTCCTGCCCCCCACCACCCACCCCCTATTGGAATGCGCTTGGCCTTCGTCCCTTGATACACCCAGTAATAACAGGTCAGCAGCCCGCCCACGGCCACCGCAGACCCGGCCACCAAGAGCTGCTGCTGCTGGGTAGGATCCAGGCTGGAGATGGCCTGTCTGGAATACCAACACACAAACAACCCGGAAATTAAAAAACATGTTAGCATCACAAACCAGGTTTCCATTCAACCTTTCTATGCGAGTAAAGTACATATTAAAACAACATAACGACAGGCCTGATGAACACAGAACATTAGTTGGTAAACTTTCTAAATGTCGACAAAACACGCTAGACAAGGTGTGATCTTTTTGTCTGTAAAATTAATTATGCGAGAAATGTCAGTGGAAATGCTTTTATGCGCAAATATTGATATAATAACCATCATAATCAAGCAATGCCATGTCGTTTGGTCCGTTCACTACTACTCGTTGGGAAAGCATACAGTTTATTAGGCTAGCGATTCAATCAATGATGATGAAAGTGCAAGGTGATGAATTTGATGCCTCGTTCCAATATATAACGAAGGTTTATTCTGGTGAAATGATCAATGCTTGGCTGCCGTTTGACAAATAAACATTTCGCTATTTTGTCCATTATAGTCTCACCATGTAGGCAAATTCGTTTTTATCTTGGCTTCCGTCTTACATATAAACAAACTTGCTCTCATCATGTAGGCAGCGCCCACCCACACCGTATCTACGAGCTGTTGCCAAAACCAAAGATTCGCTATATAGCAAAACATGTCTTCTTACAAATCTATCAGTAGTTGAAAATGCGATGGAAACCCATTTAACTTGTTTTTTATTTTGAGACATGGGAATTTAACTATTTCATTCAACCTCCCAAACCTACTCATTGCCCCCCAGGGGAAAAAATTGTATTTCAGAGGTAAAAATCGGAATAAAATGCTTGTTTGGATGTCAACCCTAATATATTTTCATGTCGTCATCACCAATCACAGTTAAAGCTGCAAAACATCACTTTTTGGGCAACCCAACATCTGTCATTCTCAATGAAAGCAAGTCTAAGAAGCAGTAGATATGTTCTATGTGCGACATTTCTATGCATCTTTTTACGTAGTGTTTTGTACACAAGATTCAAGCAGCTGATATTAGTATATGTGGTAATGGAAAATATATTTCACAACTGTTTAAATAGTGTAGAAAATCATCGTTCCATACTTGCTTGTAGTCAAATAAAACTGACAATAGGCGAACTATTAGAAGTTTTGCAACCAGAAAATGGCGAAGCGATTTCTACATGTGCACCTTTAAAAACGACACGCCTCCAAACCCAGATTTCTCTATCCTAGCTATGCTACCAGTTTATACAAATGGGAGTTAGCATTTTGCGGTCACTCATTCTAAACCTGAAAAGGGACGATTTCTAAACGTTACGCATCGAAAACAGCCAAATATATCCAAAATCGAACATTGGTAACCAAAATGTGGGCCTGTTACAATACATCGATCACGATTTGACGAATATCCAGTTTGTTTGTTGAACGTGCGCCGCCAAACCGCAGTCCTTCTTCTATCCCGACTGGCTGCGTTCCATTGACCTATTTAGTCTTAACCACAACTATAGGCTATGAATATACTCTTACGCAATGGTTTGATTAAATACGCCCTATTTATCCACATAAAAAAACTACTCACTTCAGAACTTCAATTGTCTGCATGGTTACTCAAGAGTCCTGCAGTTCCAATGTGCGCTCCTGTCTGTGCGTCATTGACCGAAGTCTGGACGTTTGCGGCATTCAAATCAGCTGAACTCGGAAATCTCCGACTTCAGTGCTTTCAGATCAACTGGGAACTCGGGAAAAATGAGCTCTGGCTGGGAAAATCTTTTTGAACGGTAATCCAACTTGGAATTCGAAGTCGGGACACTGCGCAGCGCACCTTTCTCAAACTCAGACTTTACGATTTGAAAATCAGACCACTGACGTCATGATTTGACCTCGTTTTTCCCCCCGAGTTGCCAGTTGACTTGAAAGCACCATTTCACTAGACTATTGACATTATGACCAGGATGATAAGAAAATACAATTCTTAATTCTAATTTCATTTCTCAGGTTTGTATCATCAATAACTTGAAGCCAGTCACCATAGGCTAAATAACAAGCACAGAAGTCAAATCACGAATATAGCCTAGCCCCATGTAAACCTCATTCCAAGGAGGGCAGAGTGTCTGCGGGTTTTCGCTCTAACCTTGTTCTTGATTGATGAATTAAGGTCACTAATTCCTAATGAACTACCCTCACCTGGTTGTCTAGGTCTTAATCGAAAGAAGAAATATAAAAGCGGCAGACACTCCGCCCTCAGTGGAATGAGTTTGACCCCCCCACTGGGAACGTCTAACAGTAGGCCTAAATGCTAGACTGTATAAATAGCCAATCATCCCTAAAGCCAATAAAGCCTAGTCCTATTTAGTTTAGTGTCACTTACAGAGATTTAGAGTTTTGACAGCCATTGGTGTGCAGGTTCTCATTACGTTTCATAATATTTTTCCATAATGAATTATTTAGCTTAGCCTACAACCAAGCAAATCAACGGGGTAAGCCGCTCTGCAAAACGGCCAACTCTAGTTAGCTACGTGATATCTCTTGGGTCCTCTTTTAGGCCTCGAGGACACCAACAGTTATTATTGCGTTTTGGTACACTAGAAGTACATTCATTTCCAATGGAGAGCTGCGTTTGCCTTGCAGCATTGGGTTGCAGAGGCAATTCGTTATGTGGTACACACGTTGGATTTATCGAACTTTTGCACCGAACTGTATTTGTTAAATGGCTTGACAGAAGTAGTAACAGAAGGTGAACGTTTAACTGTTGCTGCACGCATGCGTCCCATTTTTCGCGCAAAATTCATTGTCGGTGTGATAGAGGCGGTCGCTTTTGTGTTGATATTATTAGTGGAATCAATGTCAAGCCCCACCCCTCAACAGGCACAAGTGACGTCAACGCGTTTATATAAAAGTCGTCGGAGGCGAGGATTTGTTGTGGTGTAACGTTACTTGATACGATCGGAGTTGCAATAAAGACCGATATCAGACGGGAAAAATGCTCATGAATTGGAAGATCGTCGTTCCTTTGCTCGCGATGGCATCCATCGTGGCGAGCGCCGATATAATGTTGGGGGGCGTCGTGGACGCAAATATGAACGACCCCGCTACCAGAGACGCGCTGAAGTTCGCGGTGGCCGAATACAACAAGGGAACAAACGACCTGTATGTTAGGCAGGTGGCCAAGGTTGTCAAGGCTCAGGAACAGGTCAGTCCCTTTTTATACACCCTTTCATTAGTTGAATGACGTCAATGTTGATCGTTCGTTGTGTAGCGTAGTTTTCTTGTTTTTCATGCCGCTGTTTAATACCTAAATTCACTCTGGCTATGAGAAAAATGTTCCATTGCAATACTAGTTGGTAACGTTCTTATCCCCTGCTTGCTTGCTAGCCAACTATGGCTAAATTAGTCACGTCAAACAATGAAGACAGAATAAGAGCAAACGATTTGCCTTTACATTTTCTTGTGACAGTGAATTTGGATACACACTTAAATGATAATGAGCTATAGTGCTGTGCGATTTCACCTGGCATAGGTGATGTGCTCTCTTGTCAGGACACTGTTGTTCAGAGGAACTAACTAACACAATCACTTCAAATCCAAGCTGTAAAACCAGCAAACTAGCTGCATTTAATTTGACCTGTATTTCTTTATATATCCATTAAAAAGTGTGCCGGTGTGAAATGGTTAGCGAGGTGCGTGCTAATAGTGACTCAATCGGTGTCGTTAATTGCTCTGAGATCTTGAAGTGGTTTCCCTTGCTTTGCAAGGTCCGCGGCTTTTGTGGAGCGATAGGTAACTGTGCTTTGTGGGAGGCAGTTGTTGTGTGCACAGGGTCCCTGGTTCGATCCCAGGTAGGGGTGAGGAGAGGGACGGAAGCAACACTCTTTACACCAACCAGCTGCTTCATGATTTCGACTGGCTGAGAAACTCTCTTCCGGATGCTAGAGACAGACAGCAATGTTTATACAAATCTCCGCTGTTGAAAATCAAATACCGGTCTAAAAGAAATGGGAGATTTTTACAGTGGATCAAGTTTATAAACTGCCTGGCTGGGTTTACGAGAATGTGGATTGGAGAAAGTGGATTGCGCAGTCAAATGGAACAGATTAAATGGGCATGTCAACGTCCTACCTTTAGCTGGTGCTAATTTGTGGAATGAACAATGTCTGGAATGCGGTTTATCCAGTATTAGACCCACCCGTTTGTATAATTCCCTATAACGCAGGGTATGTTTGAACCATAGAATTAAATTGCTATAGTAAATTTGTTTTAAAGTTTGAGCTACTTTTGAACGCAAAATTGAAAACCGTATTGGTCTTGTTGAATTTGGTTTTCATAATAGCAAGCTAGGTTTGATGGTTAGCTAAAGTCTGTTTGTTGGGTTACCACGGCAACTACTGTAGCCGTCTAGTCAACTTGCTGGCTACTTCGCTGGATGGTGAACACACTTGTTGTGGTAAATTATAGCTTTGATGTAAAAGGAATAATCAACTCAGGGTTCTATCCATTCTCTGGAAAATAAACTCCGGTCAAGGTCAGTTCCACTCCGCTATAGTGTCGCCTTCCACGTCGGTCATTGTTTTCCATAGAACGCATAGCCCCTCGTTGTTCCCTTACATAGTTGGTGATGAGTGGAGACAATGGGAGCCTATTGTCGCTAGGACTCATGTGATTATAAGATGCCCATTTGCCCTATGTACCCTCTGGCTCAGTGAACAATGCTCACCTGACATTATGCAGGAGACTCATTTTTAAACCATGCAGTCATCTGCACTGTTTTTTAGTAGTTCAGTTCTAGCCATAGAAATATAATCACTAGAACAGGTTCCTCATTCAAGATGGGGGATCTCTATGTCTGTGGTCTGACATGCTGACCATCCTCTGCTTACAGGTGGTAGCTGGGATGAAGTACATCTTCACAGTGCTGATGGCCAGGACCCTGTGCAGGAAAGGAGGCGTGAAGGACTGCGCTGTGCATCTGGCCCCAGCTGCGGTAAGGACTACTAGGCTTGTCTGGTCCCAGATCTGTTTGTGTTAACACTGGCACTTCAGCTCAGTGCTTCCTATATGTACAGCTTAAGAATGGTCCATTTTTAGTTTATAACCTGTTACCAACAGGGATCACATTGGTAACCTATAAACTGTTAGTAAAGCCTACTTTTAACGTGTTACCCATTTCACTATTGGTTCAGTATTGTTTTTTTTTACAAATTGCTTTGTTTGCAAAGGGAAGTTTCAGGTGACATTTCTAGAGATTAATGTCTGTTGGCAGTGTTTGAGAGCATCAACCATGATTCATTGTGGGTACATTTTGCCTGACTACTCTACAAATAATAAAATTGTTTATGATGCAAGGTGATTTGTAGGTCAGGCAGTCAGATGCAATGTCCAACAAACCTTTTGTCAGGTGTTATGCTTGCTGAAGGGGTGTGATCATACCAACTCGTGTTGCTTCCTGTTTCCTCAGACCTACCAGTGCACCTTTGAGGTGTGGAGCCGCCCCTGGATGGGAGCGAGCCAGTTGATCAAGAATGTCTGCCAGCCGTAAAGACCTAAAGGAGAGAAGACTTGGTCTAGTCTTCCCTATAACTAGTGTTATGTATTACTAATGCTGGTCAACCTCTGAATATCATAAACAAGAATCCAACTAATAATTTTCTAACTTTATGCATTCCCACACTAATAAAATAACTTGTTTTGAAAATGTAGTATTAAAATGGTTTGTAAACTCTATGCAACAGTTGAACTAAATAAAGAAATGGTTTGTTACATCTACATGTGGTTATTTACTTCATCTTGTTGCCAGATGAACAAATCTTAGATGGACACATTTTGTGACAAATAGCACAAGGTTGAGAAATATAACCCTCGGTCAGTCACACCCGATGATTCACAGGGACATGACGGACAACATACGTTATATAAAGGCTCATGCATTCAACACAAAGCATAATGACAAAGCAGAAACAGGTTTAGACCCTGTTGCATATGTATTAAAAAGGAAACTGCTATCACACTTGCATAGCTATTCAGTTTTCAGACCCTTTACTCAGTACTTTGAAGCAGCCACTACAGTCTCTAGTCTTGTATGACTCGACAAGCGTGGCACACCAGTATTAACGGGGATTTTCTCCCATACTTCTCTGCAGATCCCCCTCCAGCTTGACTCTGTGATGCTGGCCTTGTACATAGTGTCTGTGTTCTTTTGCCCATCTTAATCTTTTCTTTTTATTGGCCAGTCTGATGGCTTTCTTTGCCACTCTGCCTAGAAGGCCAACATCCCGGAGTCGCCTCTTCAGTGATGTTGAGCCTGGTGTTTTGCGGGTACTATTTAATGAAGCTGCCAGTTGAGTTCTTGTGAGGCGTCTTTCTCAAACTAGACCCTAACGTACTTGTCCTCTGTGGAGTTATCTTTCTGCTTTACCAATTGAGGAGAGTTAAACTACACACAAGTCAGAGTTATATTTTATTTAATTTATTTAACCAGGAAGGGCTCATTGAGATTTTAAAACTCTTTTTCAAGAGCGTCCTGGCCAAGATAGGCAGCAAGTCATTACAAAAATTACAGACAGACAACATGAAAAACTACAAGTAATCTAAAAACCATTGAATTCACAAGAGTGTAACAAAATCAAAAAGAGCAAATTAAAAACATTGACAGGTTAGGGAATCAGCCTCAAAATCCTTCATCAGTGATTTAAAAACACCAATCGGGACAAGTTCTTCCAGTTTAAAAGTATTTTAAGGTGTTCCAAGACGATGGCGCAGAGTACATAAAAGCCCTTTTACCAAATTCAGTTCGGACATTTGGAACAGTTAGCAGGATAAAGTCCAGCGAACGAAGAGTACCCACCACATTTCTGAACAATAAAAATGCCCAAATAAAAAAGGTAGTAAACCCAAAATGGCTTTGTAAATAAAAGTGACTGAGCCTACGAGTGACTAGAGATGGCCAGCCAACCCTGGTATACAAAGTGCAGTGGTGCGTAAGGGTTTTGCAGTTTAAAATAAATCTCAGTGCCATGGTAAAGAGTGTCAATTGATCTCAAACACTGAGCGGAAGCGTTCATATATAAAATATCCCCATAGTCTAGTAAAGGTATAACTGTAGCCTCCTGACTTCAAAAGAAAAACAGGCCTTATTCCTAAAATAAAATCCCAATTTCAGCCTCAATTTTTTGTAAGTTGAATATGCAATTTAAAAGAGAGGCTGTCATCAATCAGAATTCCAAGATATTTATATGCGGTTACAACCTCAATCTCCTTGCCCTGACAGGTAGTAATAGGTGAAAGGTTCAGAGGTCTATTTTTTGCATTAGAAAACACCATTAGTTTAGTTTTGTCACTATTGAGGATAAGCTTCAATTGACACAAGGTATGTTGAACAGTATAAAAAGCAGTTTGCAAGTTCTGGAAAGCTTTTGTAAGAGACGAGGGACAACAGTAAATAACAGTATCATCAGCATAAAAATGAAGTTGTGCATTTTGGACATTTTTGTCTAAATCATTTATATAAATAGTGAATAAGAGAGGACCAAGTGCAGAGCCTTGGGGCACACCATTAAGGACAGACAATTTAACAGACATAAGCCCATCAAATTGAGTGCACTGAGTTCTATCAGACAGATAGTTAGCAAACCATGCAACTGCATGCCCTGAAAGACCTACACTCAACAATCTCTGCCTTAGTATATCATGATCAACTGTATCAAAAGCCTTAGAGAGATCTATAAAAAGTGAGACACAGTGCTGTTTTTTGTCAAGGGCTTCAATGATATCATTTAAAACCTTCATGGCTGCTGTAATTGTGCTATGCTTCTTCCTGTTGTGCTATACTTAAACTACATCTTTAATAAGCGTTAAGCTTTAGCCTGACTTTCAACAATTCACTATCTATAATGAACCATTCAGAGTGACTACAGAAAAATACAAAGATCTTTTATAGCCAAGATACACCCCACTGAACTTACATGACGAACCACAGATCTTAGGAACAGTTCACAAAGGTTAAGATTTGTATGAAAGATATCTATAAAACATAGCAGACAGTTACTGCTGTGTCAACAGTTCTCATTGTAAAGACCAGTGTCTGGCCCCCTCCTACTCCAAACTGGAACCCGTCTCACCCTGGTACGGTATAGCACAAAAACATTACCTTTACTATCTGGAATGCTCTTTAGGCTTCATTACCCAAAGACATCGTAAATCTCCTCTGTCAGTGCTATATCTCATAGAGGCCCATCCCCAGTGGAACACACACAATACTCTATTCTGTCGAATGTAACTAATATTATAATGTAATACAAGCATTATAACATCATCTTGCAATTTTCCACGACACCTCGTTCTCAGTTGTGCGCCGGGGCCTCCCACTCTTTCTATTCTGGTTAGAGCCAGTTTGCGCTGTTCTGTGAAAGGAGTAATACACAGCGTTGTACGAGCTCTTCAGTTTCTTGGCAATTTCTCAGAACAAGAATAGACTGACGAGTTTCAGGAGAAAGTTTTTTGTTTCTGGCCATTTGAGCCTGTAATCGAACCCACAAATGCTGATGCTCCAGATTCTCAACTAGTCTAAAGGCCAGTTTTATTGCTGCTTAATCAGGACAATAGTTTTCAGCTGTGCTAACATAATTGCAAAATGGTTTTCTAATGATCAATTGGCCTTTTAAAATTATTAACTTGGATTAGCTAACACGTGCCATTTGAACAGGAGTGATGGTTGCTGATAATGGGCCTCTGTACGCCTATGTAGATATTCCATAAATCTGCCGTTTCTAGCTGCAATAGTCATTTACAACATTAACAATGTCTATACTGTATTTTTGATCAATTTGATGTTATTTTAATGGACAATTTTTTTTGCTTTTCTTTCAAAAACAAGGACATTTCTAAGTGACCACAAACCTTTGAACGGTAGTGTAGTTTAGCTTGTCTGGTGGGCTCGTGTCACTGGGCAGCTCTCGGCTGTGCTTCACTTTGTAGTCTGTAATGGTTTGCAAGCCCTGCCACAGCCGGTGTAGTACGATTCGATTTTAGTCCTGTATTGACGCTTTGCCTGTTTGATAGTTCGTAGGAAGGCATAGCGGGATTTCTTATAAGCTTCCGGTTTAGAGTCCCGCTCCTTGAAAGCGGCAGTTCTAGCCTTTAGCTCAGTGCAGATGTTGCCTGTAATCCATGGCTTCTGCTTGGGGTATGTACGTACGGTCACTGTGTGGACGACGTCGTCAATGCACTTATTGATGAAGCCAATGACTGATGTGCTGTACTCCTCAATGCCATCGAAGGAATCCCGGGAACATATTCCAGTCTGTGCTAGCAAAACAGTCCTGTAGCTTAGCATCTGATTCATCTGACCACTTTTTTATTGATCTAGTCACTTGTGCTTCCTGCTTTAATTTTTGCTTGGAAGCAGGAATCAGGAGGATAGAATTAAGGTCAGCGATGGAGAGCTTTCTATGTGTCTCTGTGTGTGAAGTATAGGCGGTCCAGAGTTTTTTTCCCCCTCTGGTTGCACATTTTAACATGCTGATAGAAATTTGGTAAAACGGATTTAAGTTTCCCTGCACTGAAGTCCCCGGCTACTAGGAGAGCCGCCTCTGGGTGAGCGTTTTCTTGTTTGCTTATGGTGGAATACAGCTCATTCAATGCTGTCTTAGTGCCAGCCTCAGTCTGTGGTGGTATGTAAACAGCTACGGAAAATACAGAAACTCTCTAGGTAGGTAGTGTGGTCTACAGCTTGTCATGAGAAACTTTTCCTCAGGCGAGCAATAGCTCGAGACTTCCATAGATATAATGCACCAGCTGTTATTTACAAAAATACATTGTCCGCCGCCCCATGTCTTATCAGACACCTCTATTCGATCCTGCCCGTACAGCGTATAACCAGCCAGCTCTATGTTGATAGTGTCGTCATTCAGCCACGACTCAGTGAAGCATAAGATATTATAGTACAAGCTGACGTCTGTGTTGTATCAATTGAAAAGTATAGGTCAATTTGCTGTCCAATGTATTCTGTAAAACTTGTATCTTGAAGCCATTTTGGTTGGAAGAGCCATTTAGGTTGGTCACCTACTAAATTAGAATCGAAATATTTAAGAGATGCTGGAGCATGGTCAGAGATGACAATGCTATCATAAAAGCAATCTTAAATTTTTAGAGCGTAATGCTGCTGAGATAAAAAAAAACAAATGTAGATTCGGGAATAGGTCTGGTGAGTGCTAGATTAACAGGAGTATTCCACATCATCTGGTTTCATTTCTCTCCAAATCTCTAAATTTAAATCCTTCATAAAATTCTGTATGGTTTTCCAAGATTGGGTGTGGGAGTCGTTCGAACCCGAGGTGCGATCGTTAACAGGATCTAAAGTGAAATTAAAGTCCCCTGCAACAATATAATTACCTGGAAGTGTGGAAAGGTTTAAAAACAAATCATTAAAGAATTTAGAGACATCTTTGTTGGGACCATACACATTAATTAAATTCAACTGCTCAGACAGCAAGGTACCCCATATAATAATATATCTGCCGGTGGGATCACAAATTGTTTGCAATATCTGATATGGAATGGACTTAGTGATAAGAATAATAACTCTCCTTGCATGTGAGCTACATGAGGCTGCAACGATCTGCCCAGGCCACCTCTTGCGTATCTTAGGAACGTCGCCAGATAATAGATGTGATTCTTGCAAAAATATGATCTTCGCCTGAAGTGGTGTTAATCTACTTATTACCTGTTTTATTTTGGTGTTTTTATTTAATCCCCTACAGTTCCAGGATGTAAATTTAACCTTAACACTATGAGTCATCGAATTTACCAGAGACACTTGAACTAAAACTTTGCCCCATAAGAGCACATTGGATCAGCCTAATATACCAACAGTCCTCCGTTCCCACCATAAACAAAAACACAAAGGACGCTTTAAAACTTGTTTGGGATAGGGGGCAGTATTTTGACGTCCGGATGAAAAGCGTAACCAAAGTAAACTGCCTGTTACTCAGGCTAGGATATGGGTATAATTGGAAGATTTGGATAGAAAACACTCTCAAGTTTCTAAAACTGTTAAAATAATGTCTGTGAGTATAACAGAACTGATATGGCAGGCGAAACCTCGAGGACAAACCATCCCCCCCAAAAAAAATTCAGCCTACCACTGTTTTCAATGGCTTTTCAAAGGTGAAATCCTCCCAGATTGCAGTTCCTAGGGCTTCCACCAGATGTCAACAGTCTTTAGAAAGAGTTTCAGGCTGGTTTTTGGAGAAATTTGCCAGAAAGTGTAGTTTTTCTAGGTGGCTCCCATTTTGGCTGTAGTGTTTCCATGCGCATGGACGAGAGCGCGTTCTTTGGTATTTTTCTCCAGGAAAGACAATAACGATTCTTAATCTTAAATTTGATCGTTTATTTACGTATTAGGGTACCTAAGGTTTGATTATAAACGTTGTTTGAGTTGTTTGGAAAAGTTTATTAATAACGTTTGGGATTAATTTTGTATGCATTTTGATGGAGGGAAACTGGATGGATAATTGACTGAAGCGCGCCAGCTAAACTTAGTTTTTATGGATATAAAGAAGGACATTATCCTACAAAAGGACCATTTGTGATGTATCTGGGACCTTTTGGAGTGCCAACAGAAGAAGATCACTACACCTTCTGCCCCTCCACTTGTCATTGCACCATATTGTGTTCACCATTTAACAAAAAAACTAACTAAATACCAGGAGTGAGCCAGAATATGAGACCACCGGGATCTAGCCTCATATAGGCCTAAAGAAAACAAACCCGCACCAGGATGTTCCAATGCATAAAAGAAAAGTTTCATGGTACATTCAATTATAATAAGGCTTACTTTTAAACGGGCCCTGTTATTATAGTTCAATAGACAGTGCTACTATGTTACTAGATACATTATTACACATATGAACTGGCTCAAATTTAAATAACTCTTTGTAGATGAAACCGAAAGCAACAGTTTGAAAAATGTCAAAAGAAATTGGTCAAAGTTTAACTTTACGTTGCTATTGCCTCTTCTTCAGCGTTGCTCCTGCTTCCACACCTCTGCCGGCCTGGCTTCTCAAGAAACTACACCGCCCCAGCTGGGAGACCCTTAGGCCTGCTGGAAAGATGATTCCATACCGGATAGCCTTAGCCCGTAGCCGCTGCTTGACACTGTCGAAGAGTTTCTGCTGCTTTTGGACTTGAACATAACTTGCCGATTCTCGTAGAGTACTCTCCCTTTCGCCCTGGCTGCATTCACCATACGCATCTTATCTTTATAGTTTAAGAACTTCATTATCAGAGCCATCGGGGTGCGTTGGGGTCGGATCGTGGGCCAGAAATCCGATGAGCTCTCTCAATGATCAAAGGAGAGCGGAGTGGCACCATCTCCAGAGCCTCAGGAAGCCACCTCTCTAGGAATGAGCAAGCATCGCTCCCCTCAGCACCTTCGCGGAGATGTACTAGTCTCAAGTTCAATCTCCTGCCGGCCGCCCTCCAAATCAACTAGTTTAGAAGTAAGCGATTCAACTTTTTCCTCAAGAGCGGTGATCGTTGCCTGCAGGGCTATAATGTTGTCTTCAGTTCAAGAGATGCGTACCTCAGCCTGAGAGATTTGCCCAGCACATTCTTTGACTTCGTTTTTAACGTTGTCCACAGCAGACAGTATATTTTCGAATTTGATATCATTAATGTCTTTGATGGCCTTGAGGCTATGTTCGGAGCTAACGGCACTGCACATGTTTATCGCCTCAGTCTTGCTTCCACCACTAGCACATGAAGCTTGCACGGCCCCTTCGTCCTCAGACTCTAAACTTTCACTCGTTAAGTCTGGCTTTTTGGTGTGACTCTTCTTTGTCGGCATTGTGGGTTTTGGAAGCTAATAAACTATTACTGCCTTTCCTGGTACATTAAGCTTAAGGGTGAACTTATTTCAGGATTTATTTCAAATTTGTAGCGGAGCTAAAAAGATGCGACTGATCAGCTCTGTGCTCTACTGGAAGCCCCGAGGTGCCTTATTGCTATTATAAACTAGCTACTAACTTAAATGGTTTGTCATACCCGTAGTATACCACAGCTCTCAGCCAATCAGCATTCTGGGCTCGAACCACCCAGTTTATAATGCTCAAAACATGGATTAGCACTTTGATTGAATGTGTGCTAAGGATAATGTGTGTGGATTAAAATTTGCGCAGTTTAATGTTAACTGAGTATCCTGATGTGAAACTGATTCTCATGGATATTTTCTATTTAAGCACCTGTCATTTTGTTTGTCTGACAGAGGCGGGTAATAAGGTTGGCATGCTTTCGTGTTTTCTTATGAACGAGCTCATTGCTTCAGTTTGTTGCTCTTTGACCGGTATTGTAAGTATTTGGCACCTGTTTATCCCTCACACTAATATAAAGCCTCACTCTAAGACAAGGAAAGTCAAGAGTTGCTGTTGCCTCCTCACTGTTAGAATTCAATCATTGGTTTAACCTGTGATTGAATTCTAGCATTGTCATCCAACGCAGCTGTTTTTATCTCAGTGTCAAAGTCATTTCTGGGTAACAATTAAGTACTTTATAGTAATGGTTTTCAATTAAAATGGTAAAATAGAAACAAAATAGATTCTTAGCACAATTTGTCAAGCAAGAATTTTGTTAGGAATGGCGGAGTGGTCTGAGTTGGGAGGGGAAAACGGAAGATTAGCTGTTACTGGCAGAGTGGTTTGGAACTTTCCTGTTGGTCTATTAACTAATTTACTGCATGGTGATGTCACCATCCCACCAAAACACCCTTACTTTTCAGGTGGTCTTATCAAACAGCTCTTACGCTAAAAGGGCATTATCATGTTTACACATTCACAGTAATATTCCAACCTTGGTGTGTAAATATATAGTTAACACAGGAAAAACACATTTTGACTGCACTGGGCCTTTAACAAGGGCCCCAGGACCAGTGGAAGCAAAATAACCCAATAGCATCAAAGATCCACCATCATATTTTACAGTAGGTATGGGGTTCTTTTCTGCCGATGCATCCTTCCTTTGATGCGAAACCCACCACTGGTGTTTGTGGCCAGAGCTCTTTTTCATGGCCAAAGAGCTCTATTTAGCAGCCAAAGAGCTCTTTTTAATGGCCAAAGAGCTCTATTTAGCAGCCAATTAGCTCTATTTAGCAGCCAAAAACCTGGTTTCCTCTGACAGGAAGCTGAAACTTGGCAGCAAGTGAATCTTCCATCTGGACAATAACCTCAAGCACACAACAAAATCCATAAAGAAAGGACTAATTGACCCCAAAATTAATATTTTGCAATGGACATCTCAGTCTCCAGACTTGAACCCCATTGAAACTTTGTGGTTAGAATTGAAGAGCACAGGCAAAAGCTATCAAAGATCTGGAAAGATTCTGTATGGAGGAATGGTCTAAGTGTAACGGATGTGAAATGGCTAGCTAGTTAGCGGTGGTGCGCGCTAATAGCCTTTCAATCGGTGACGCCACTTGCTCTGAGACCTTGAAGTAGTGATTCCCCTTGCTCTGCAAGGGCCGCGGCTTTTGTGGAGCGATGGGTAACGATGCTTCGTGGGTGACTGTTGTTGATGTGTGCAGAGGGTCCCTGGTTCTCGCCCGGGTCGGGGCGAGGGACGGACGTAAAGTTAAACTGTTACATAAGTGATTTGAGAACATATTGGGAGGAATCTTAAAACATTTTAGAATAAGGCTCAGTGCTGTTATCCTCGCAAGGTAAGGTATTTGCCTCAAGTAATTCTGTTTGGAGTCTACATCTCGCCGAGCGCTTGTGCACACACAACTTAACCGCTATTGGCTGATCAGATCACAGCTGTGCACACACAGAGCAACAGCTATTGGCTGATCAGATCACAGAGGTGGAAAGGAAATACCCAGATTCTATTTTGTCCATCATGGGGGATTTTAACCACATCAACCCTCAACAGGAACTTCCAAGATAAAAACAGCTGGTTAACACGCTGTCCCCTTGGGAACTCAGACCATGTTTACAGCACTATTAAAGGGGCATACCACGCTGTCCCCTTGGGAACTCAGACCATGTTTACAGCACTATTAAAGGGGCATACCACGCTGTCCCCTTGGGAACTCAGACCATGTTTACAGCACTATTAAAGGGGCATACCACGCTGTCCCCTTGGGAACTCAGACCATGTTTACAGCACTATTAAAGGGGCATACCACGCTGTCCCCTTGGGAACTCAGACCATGTTTACAGCACTATTAAAGGGGCATACCACTCTGTCCCCTTGGGAACTCAGACCATGTTTACAGCACTATTAAAGGGGCATACCACGCTGTCCCCTTGGGAACTCAGACCATGTTTACAGCACTATTAAAGGGGCATACCACGCTGTCCCCTTGGGAACTCAGACCATGTTGACAGCACTATTAAAGGGGCATACCACGCTGTCCCCTTGGGAACTCAGACTATGTTTACAGCACTATTAAAGGGGCATACCAAGCTGTCCCCTTGGGAACTCAGACCATGTTTACAGCACTATTAAAGGGGCATACCACGCTGTCCCCTTGGGAACTCAGACTATGTTTACAGCACTATTAAAGGGGCATACCACGCTGTCCCCTTGGGAACTCAGACCATGTTTACAGCACTATTAAAGGGGCATACCACGCTGTCCCCTTGGGAACTCAGACCATGTTTACAGCACTATTAAAGGGGTATACCACGCTGTCCCCTTGGGAACTCAGACCATGTTTACAGCACTATTAAAGGGGCATACCACGCTGTCCCCTTGGGAACTCAGACCATGTTTACAGCACAATTAAAGGGACATACCACGCTGTCCCCTTGGGAACTCAGACCATGTTTACAGCACTATTAAAGGGGCATACCACGCTGTCCCCTTGGGAACTCAGACCATGTTTACAGCACTATTAAAGGGGCATACCACGCTGTCCCCTTGGGAACTCAGACTATGTTTACAGCACTATTAAAGGGGCATACCACGCTGTCCCCTTGGGAACTCAGACCATGTTTACAGCACTATTAAAGGGGCATACCACGCTGTCCCCTTGGGAACTCAGACCATGTTTACTTCACTATTAAAGGGGCATACCACGCTGTCCCCTTGGGAACTCAGACCATGTTTACAGCACTATTAAAGGGGCATACCACGCTGTCCCTTGCAGAACTCAGACCATGTTGACAGCACTATTAAAGGGGCATACCACGCTGTCCCCTTGCAGAACTCAGACCATGTTTACAGCACTATTAAAGGGGCATACCACGCTGTCCCCTTGGGAACTCAGACCATGTTTACAGCACTATTAAAGGGGCATACCACTCTGTCCCCTTGGGAACTCAGACCATGTTTACAGCACTATTAAAGGGGCATACCACGCTGTCCCCTTGGGAACTCAGACCATGTTTACAGCACTATTAAAGGGGCATACCACGCTGTCCCCTTGGGAACTCAGACCATGTTGACAGCACTATTAAAGGGGCATACCACGCTGTCCCCTTGGGAACTCAGACTATGTTTACAGCACTATTAAAGGGGCATACCAAGCTGTCCCCTTGGGAACTCAGACCATGTTTACAGCACTATTAAAGGGGCATACCACGCTGTCCCCTTGGGAACTCAGACTATGTTTACAGCACTATTAAAGGGGCATACCACGCTGTCCCCTTGGGAACTCAGACCATGTTTACAGCACTATTAAAGGGGCATACCACGCTGTCCCCTTGGGAACTCAGACCATGTTTACAGCACTATTAAAGGGGCATACCACGCTGTCCCCTTGGGAACTCAGACCATGTTTACAGCACTATTAAAGGGGCATACCACGCTGTCCCCTTGGGAACTCAGACCATGTTTACAGCACAATTAAAGGGACATACCACGCTGTCCCCTTGGGAACTCAGACCATGTTGACAGCACTATTAAAGGGGCATACCACGCTGTCCCCTTGGGAACTCAGACCATGTTTACAGCACTATTAAAGGGGCATACCACGCTGTCCCCTTGGGAACTCAGACCATGTTTACAGCACTATTAAAGGGGCATACCACGCTGTCCCCTTGGGAACTCAGACTATGTTTACAGCACTATTAAAGGGAAATACCACGCTGTCCCCTTGGGAACTCAGACCATGTTTACAGCACTATTAAAGGGGCATACCACGCTGTCCCCTTGGGAACTCAGACCATGTTTACTTCACTATTAAAGGGGCATACCACGCTGTCCCCTTGGGAACTCAGACCATGTTTACAGCACTATTAAAGGGGCATACCACGCTGTCCCTTGCAGAACTCAGACCATGTTGACAGCACTATTAAAGGGGCATACCACGCTGTCCCCTTGCAGAACTCAGACCATGTTTACAGCACTATTAAAGGGGCATACCACGCTGTCCCTTGCAGAACTCAGACCATGTTTACAGCACTATTAAAGGGGCATACCACGCTGTCCCTTGCAGAACTCAGACCATGTTTACAGCACTATTAAAGGGACATACCACGCTGTCCCCTTGGGAACTCAGACCATGTTTACAGCACTATTAAAGGGGCATACCACGCTGTCCCCTTGGGAACTCAGACTATGTTTACAGCACTATTAAAGGGGCATACCACGCTGTCCCCTTGGGAACTCAGACCATGTTTACAGCACTATTAAAGGTGCATACCACGCTGTCCCCTTGGGAACTCAGACCATGTTTACAGCACTATTAAAGGGGCATACCACGCTGTCCCCTTGGGAACTCAGACCATGTTTACAGCACTATTAAAGGGGCATACCACGCTGTCCCCTTGGGAACTCAGACCATGTTTACAGCACAATTAAAGGGACATACCACGCTGTCCCCTTGGGAACTCAGACCATGTTTACAGCACTATTAAAGGGGCATACCACGCTGTCCCCTTGGGAACTCAGACCATGTTTACAGCACTATTAAAGGGGCATACCACGCTGTCCCCTTGGGAACTCAGACTATGTTTACAGCACTATTAAAGGGGCATACCACGCTGTCCCCTTGGGAACTCAGACCATGTTTACAGCACTATTAAAGGGGCATACCACGCTGTCCCCTTGGGAACTCAGACCATGTTTACTTCACTATTAAAGGGGCATACCACGCTGTCCCCTTGGGAACTCAGACCATGTTTACAGCACTATTAAAGGGGCATACCACGCTGTCCCTTGCAGAACTCAGACCATGTTGACAGCACTATTAAAGGGGCATACCACGCTGTCCCCTTGCAGAACTCAGACCATGTTTACAGCACTATTAAAGGGGCATACCACGCTGTCCCCTTGGGAACTCAGACCATGTTTACAGCACTATTAAAGGGGCATACCACTCTGTCCCCTTGGGAACTCAGACCATGTTTACAGCACTATTAAAGGGGCATACCACGCTGTCCCCTTGGGAACTCAGACCATGTTTACAGCACTATTAAAGGGGCATACCACGCTGTCCCCTTGGGAACTCAGACCATGTTGACAGCACTATTAAAGGGGCATACCACGCTGTCCCCTTGGGAACTCAGACCATGTTTACAGCACTATTAAAGGGGCATACCACGCTGTCCCCTTGGGAACTCAGACCATGTTTACAGCACTATTAAAGGGGCATACCACGCTGTCCCCTTGGGAACTCAGACCATGTTTACAGCACTATTAAAGGGGCATACCACGCTGTCCCCTTGGTAACTCAGACCATGTTTACAGCACTATTAAAGGGGCATACCACGCTGTCCCCTTGGTAACTCAGACCATGTTTACAGCACTATTAAAGGGGCATACCACGCTGTCCCCTTGGGAACTCAGACCATGTTTACAGCACTATTAAAGGGGCATACCACGCTGTCCCCTTGGGAACTCAGACCATGTTTACAGCACTATTAAAGGGGCATACCACGCTGTCCCCTTGGGAACTCAGACCATGTTTACAGCACTATTAAAGGGGCATACCACGCTGTCCCCTTGGGAACTCAGACCATGTTTACAGCACTATTAAAGGGGCATACCACGCTGTCCCCTTGCAGAACTCAGACCATGTTTACAGCACTATTAAAGGGGCATACCACGCTGTCCCTTGCAGAACTCAGACCATGTTGACAGCACTATTAAAGGGGCATACCACGCTGTCCCCTTGCAGAACTCAGACCATGTTTACAGCACTATTAAAGGGGCATACCACGCTGTCCCTTGCAGAACTCAGACCATGTTTACAGCACTATTAAAGGGGCATACCACGCTGTCCCTTGCAGAACTCAGACCATGTTGACAGCAATATTAAAGGGGCATACCACGCTGTCCCCTTGCAGAACTCAGACCATGTTTACAGCACTATTAAAGGGGCATACCACGCTGTCCCCTTGGGAACTCAGACCATGTTTACAGCACTATTAAAGGGGCATACCACGCTGTCCCCTTGGGAACTCAGACCATGTTTACAGCACTATTAAAGGGGCATACCATGCTGTCCCCTTGGGAACTCAGACCATGTTTACAGCACTATTAAAGGGGCATACCACGCTGTCCCCTTGGGAACTCAGACCATGTTTACAGCACTATTAAAGAGGCATACCACGCTGTCCCCTTGGGAACTCAGACCATGTTTACAGCACTATTAAAGGGGCATACCACGCTGTCCCCTTGCAGAACTCAGACCATGTTTACAGCACTATTAAAGGGGCATACCACGCTTTCCCTTGCAGAACTCAGACCATGTTTACAGCACTATTAAAGGGGCATACCACACTGTCCCTTGCAGAACTCAGACCATGTTTACAGCACTATTAAATGGACATACCACGCTGTCCCCTTGGGAACTCAGACCATGTTTACAGCACTATTAAAGGGGCATACCACGCTGTCCCCTTGGGAACTCAGACCATGTTTACAGCACTATTAAAGGGGCATACCACGCTGTCCCCTTGGGAACTCAGACCATGTTTACAGCACTATTAAAAGGGGCATACCACGCTGTCCCCTTGGGAACTCAGACCATGTTTACAGCACTATTAAAGGGGCATACCACGCTGTCCCCTTGGGAACTCAGACCATGTTTACAGCACTATTAAAGGGGCATACCACACTGTCCCTTGCAGAACTCAGACCATGTTTACAGCACTATTAAAGGGGCATACCACGCTGTCCCCTTGGGAACTCAGACCATGTTTACAGCACTATTAAAGGGGCATACCACGCTGTCCCCTTGGGAACTCAGACCATGTTTACAGCACTATTAAAGGGGCATACCACGCTGTCCCCTTGGGAACTCAGACCATGTTTACAGCACTATTAAAGGGGCATACCACGCTGTCCCCTTGGGAACTCAGACCATGTTTACAGCACTATTAAAGGGGCATACCACGCTGTCCCCTTGGGAACTCAGACCATGTTTACAGCACTGTTAAAGGGGCATACCACGCTGTCCCCTTGGGAACTCAGACCATGTTTACAGCACTATTAAAGGGGCATACCACGCTGTCCCCTTGGGAACTCAGACCATGTTTACAGCACTATTAAAGGGGCATACCACGCTGTCCCCTTGGGAACTCAGACCATGTTTACAGCACTATTAAAGGGGCATACCACGCTGTCCCCTTGGGAACTCAGACCATGTTTACAGCACTATTAAAGGGGCATACCACGCTGTCCCCTTGGGAACTCAGACCATGTTTACAGCACTATTAAAGGGGCATACCACGCTGTCCCCTTGGGAACTCAGACCATGTTTACAGCACTATTAAAGGGGCATACCACGCTGTCCCCTTGGGAACTCAGACCATGTTTACAGCACTATTAAAGGGGCATACCACGCTGTCCCCTTGGGAACTCAGACCATGTTTACAGCACTATTAAAGGGGCATACCACACTGTCCCCTTGGGAACTCAGACCATGTTTACAGCACTATTAAAGGGGCATACCACGCTGTCCCCTTGGGAACTCAGACCATGTTTACAGCACTATTAAAGGGGCATACCACGCTGTCCCCTTGGGAACTCAGACCATGTTTACAGCACTATTAAAGGGGCATACCACGCTGTCCCCTTGGGAACTCAGACCATGTTTACAGCACTATTAAAGGGGCATACCACGCTGTCCCCTTGGGAACTCAGACCATGTTTACAGCACTATTAAAGGGGCATACCACGCTGTCCCCTTGGGAACTCAGACCATGTTTACAGCACTATTAAAGGGGCATACCACACTGTCCCCTTGGGAACTCAGACCATGTTTACAGCACTATTAAAGGGGCATACCACGCTGTCCCCTTGGGAACTCAGACCATGTTTACAGCACTATTAAAGGGGCATACCACGCTGTCCCCTTGGGAACTCAGACCATTGTGACAGCACTATTAAAGGGGCATACCACGCTGTCCCCTTGGGAACTCAGACCATGTTTACAGCACTATTAAAGGGGCATACCACGCTGTCCCCTTGGGAACTCAGACCATGTTTACAGCACTATTAAAGGGGCATACCACGCTGTCCCCTTGGGAACTCAGACCATGTTTACAGCACTATTAAAGGGGCATACCACGCTGTCCCCTTGGAAACTCAGACCATGTTTACAGCACTATTAAAGGGGCATACCACGCTGTCCCCTTGGAAACTCAGACCATGTTTACAGCACTATTAAAGGGGCATACCACGCTGTCCCCTTGGGAACTCAGACCATTGTGACAGCACTATTAAAGGGGCATACAACAATGACCATGTAATGCTACACATCATCCCTGCATACAGACAGAAACTAAAAACCGCCAAGCCTGTCAAATAAACGGTGTGGAAATGGACTGACAAGGTCATTGGGGAGTTAAAGGACCTAGACACCACGGATTGGAACATATTCAAGGACAACAATGCCAACATACATGACTACACAGACAGTATCGCATCCTACATCAATGGATGTGAGGAGAACTGCAGGTGTACGGCTAGAGCAACAGTTCTCCAGCAACGACTATCTGCAAAGGACTGAAAAACACAAGAAACCTAAACTGCCCCCGATGGCAGACGACAAATCACTGCAGAATAATTGAAACCAGTTTTAATGCAGATTTGACTCTCGTTGTCTATCACTAGCAGCACCATATTACCAAGTAACATTCTAAGTACGTTGAATGACAGATTTCTACCTTGTCAGCTCGGGGATTCGATCCAGCAATCTTCCGTTTACTGGCCCAACGCTATAACCACTAGCAGCAAGGCAAAACTTGTCATATTGACCTCTCTAGACAAGGACACTTCTTTTAATATGGGCTCATATCAAACCCTGTAGGAGAAGCTTTAGTTTCTTCTTACCCAGCACAAACTATTTATTTCATTGGCTGAGTCTGAAATGGCACCCTATTCACTATATAGTACAGTACTTTGACCAGGGCCCATGGAGCTCTGGTAAAATGTAGTGCACTGTGCAGGAAATAGGGTGCCATTTCAGACGCAGGCAATTAAATAACTGCACTGCCTAAATGAAATGCATTGACAAGTTAGTTACTCTTTCCCCCCATGAGGAAATGATGTGCTCCAGTCAACTGCATTTTCTTCAGTCACCATTATTTTCAAGTTCTCTTCATCCATGCAGAAGAAAGATATATTTTTTTCATGAACTCTGTCCCGTTTGTTCTAATAATGAAGACTAAATGTATTCATAAAGGGCTTTTTATTGAAGTGATATGACAAACTTGATATGACAGAATCTAAACGATTACAAAATGTGACATATGCCAAACTCGTCTACCTTATGTGACACCATGAATCTTACCTTTGTATCTGGTCTGCAAAGAAATAACCTTAAAATCAGACCAGCTGTCGACAACTATTTCCAACGTGCTTGGTTTACTTCTGTTGATACTATGCAGGAATCCAGACACCTACAGCACAGTGTAAACAAAGTATGATTCATAAGGTTGTATAGTTAGGCACTGGAAAGTTAGCCCACTTCTACCCCTCATAGATGCTAACATGTTGACCAGACCGGACACGTCGCGTGCGCGTCGCAAAATAAATTTAGAAATCCATGTTATTCAATTATTGCACCCACACTGCTCGCGCGCCAGTGAGCGTCTGCGATGCCAAGAGCTAAAATAGAACTCTTTTCTATTTCTGACGCAGATCGCGCTGAAAGTCCTGCCTCTCCCATCTCCTCATTGGTTATACCCACGTGGGTGATTGAAAGACTAACTGTTTTGCCGGTTGTCTGGTTGTCGTGGTAATACTATGAAAGTTTAGATGCCAATCACCATATAAGTTCAAAGATGAAAAAGCCTGGAAGGAGGAGAGATGACTAGAAACGATTCGGTTGGCCGTTTTGTGTGTGGATTAATTGTCGGAGTAGAGGATCTTGTGCATTTCAGGTAAAATAACAACTCAATGTTTATATCCC
Organism: Salvelinus namaycush; assembly: GCF_016432855.1. Taxonomy (NCBI): domain Eukaryota; kingdom Metazoa; phylum Chordata; class Actinopteri; order Salmoniformes; family Salmonidae; genus Salvelinus; species Salvelinus namaycush. Next base: position 4,392,338 of record NC_052341.1, on the reverse strand, counting down.
AGGACAAATTAGCTAGCAACAGCAAGCTAGCTAAATACGACAAATTAGCTAGCAAGTGCAAGCTAACTAGCTAAATTGCCTTACATGTTTAATGCTTTTCGACCTGTCCCCAAATTAATGTCATTGGTTCAGAGTTTGTTTTGATATTTTAACCTGCGTGTCGTGATCGCGTTTGGTGTAGGGGGACAAAATAAATGTATGCACGATAGAGCACGATGGCGCACGCGCGCAGCCAGTTTGGGTTCCGTGTAACTGCTTAACGATAGGATCTTCTGACGGGCACTTTTGTTAGGAGCCCCGAGGTTTGCTGTAAACATTAACACCCATCACTTACAGTACTGTATTTGAAACATAAGGTTCATATCAGCCAGATTTTTTTTTTTTTTAAAGGTTAAATTACTACACACATTCATAGCGTTAATGTTCCCACGTGACCATATCGGAAAACAGACGAAAGACAGAGGCGACCACCTGCGGTTCAACCAAGAACTGTCCTCTCCCAGCACAATGCCAAAAGACAATTCCTGGTTGAATCGCTGATAGCCCACTTTGGGCCTTTAGTGTAACGGTCACCATTGCATGAAGAAGTGGACCAAAGCGCAGCGTGGTAAGTGTTCATGATTTATTAATAAAACTGAACACTGAATAACAAAAACAACAAAGAGACCGAATGAAACCGAAACAGTTGTGTCTTGTGCAGACACAAAAAAAACTGAAAACAACTACCCGCAAAACACATGTGGGAAAAGGAAACCTCAGTATGGTTCTCAATCAGAGACAACGATAGACAGCTGCCTCTGGTTGAGAACCACACTAGGCCAAAACACACAGAAATAGAAAACGTAAAACACAAAACGTAGAATGCCCACCCCAACTCACGCCCTGACCAAACCAAATTAGAGACATAAAAAGGATCTCTAAGGTCAGGGCGTGACATGTAGGCTGCAAAGGCACAGCAAAAATATGGAATATTAGGCTTACAGCCAAGCATACTTTTAAACTTTTCTGTAAATGTGACAGCATAATTCTTTCAGCAACCGGCAGTTCATCCGAGTTCAGAATCTTCATTTGTGAGCAAAACAACGGTGACCATAACTAGCACCCACGCACAGGCTGAAATGAGACACAGCAGGATTAGGCCTATTGCACGACAGAGTAGGTTAATATGGTCATACAAAGTAACCAAATCACTCAATTTGTTGTGCTGTTGACTGTCTCCAAATGGCAAGCTTCTTCACAGTGGTTAACTAGGCAAGTCAGTTAAGAACAAATTCTTATTTTCAATGACGGCCTAGGAACAGTGGGTTAACTGCCTTGTTCAGGAGCAGAATGACAGATCTTTACCTTGTCGGTTCGGGGATTTCGATCTTCTAACCTTGCGGTTACTAATCCAATGCTCTAACCACTAGGCTACCTGCCGCCCCAGCATTGAGACAATGCTGAAACATCAATCCATGGGCGAGTCAGTGGCACATTATTGTTTGCACAGAAATTAAAATATTTTTTTTTTTTATCTTTCAAAGTTTCACAATGCTTAAGTTGTTTTGAGTGTACTGATATAAGTAGGACACGTGACATCCCGGCAACTTTGAGAAAAAACACCCACTTTATATCGGAGTGGTCTCGAGATGGCTATGCATATTCATGGCATGAGGCTAGTAGCATAGCATCTATCTCCATGGAATACAGGCGGTTGAAGTCAACCCTTATGGAATATTTTAAAAATGATTACAATAATGAAATGTATCCACCAACCCAAAGAAATTATAGGCAAGAGCTAGACAGCTCTACGTGCCGCTTTGTGGACAACAACTCCCATTTGAAGGGCGGAGAGACATGTATCTTGTCAGTATATCCATAATCTTTGGTTAAACTCATGGGTACGCTAGCAATTTACGTTTGTCATTTAGCAGACGCCAGAGCGACTTACAGTTAGTGCATTCATCTTAAGATAGCTCGGTGGGACAACCACATATCACAGGCATAGAAATACAATTTTCCCTCAAAGTAGCCATCAGAGTCAGAGCTAGAAAGGGAAAGTGCAAGTTAAGGTGAGTTGAGGTGAGAAGGGGGGTTGAGGTGAGAAGGAGGACTATTTAAGATACTGTTAACATTGGATGTTATTCTTCAATAACACAGACCCCAAAGCAAATCAGTGGGTGAAAAATATCTTTATTCAAAGAAAACAAATCATAGTTATGCTGGAAAATAGAAGGTCATTCTTCCCTGTCCTCAATGGTTTCTCCACTGAACAAAAATACCACAATTTATAACCCCCCCACCCTAGCCTGTGGTTGAAAGTCATCCGCAGAGAGGGAGGATGGAGGGGGAGGAGGTGGTGGATTAAGGAGGGAGGAGAAGGTGGAAAATAGTTTCCTAGGGTTAGAGGCAGCTCAGCCACAGAGCAGGAGGGGACGACCGAGAGGAAAGAGGACAGTGCGAGTCATAGGATGTGGAAAGGGAGGAGAGTAGGGTTAAAGAGGCAGAATCAGGAGACAGGAAGGGGCAAGGATTTAGCAGAAGGGAGATGACAGGATAGAAGAGGAGAGAGTAATGGGAGGGAGAGAGCGATGATTGCGATGGCGCATGACCATCTGGGTAGGGGCTGAGTGGTTAGAGTTGGAGGAAAGAGACACAGGAAAGGAAACAAAGCTGTGATCAGAGACTATTATCAGACAGTGAGATTATTAGGCAAACAGCCTCCAGTAAAGATGAGAGGCAAGCAACTTGCCTGCCTTGTGAGTGGGAAGGGATTGGGAAAGGGTGAGGTCAAAAGAGGCAAGGAGCGGAAAGAGAGTTGGAAAGAAATGAATCAAAGACAGACATCAAAAAGTCAAGGGACTGAAGGGTAGTCCACAGGTTAGCAGGTCACTGGGAAGACAGGCAGCACTTAAAGTAGATGGACCTAGCTAGTAAAAAGACTGTACTAGGCCACGACAGATAACGACACAAAATGTCTGACAGTCTTGACTTGAATGAGAACTGCCATCTATGGATTATATGTCTATATTTGGTTGCAGCTGTCAGTTTGCCTTTTGACAATTTCAAAATACAATCGCAGGTTAAACGTAGCTTGGAAAGCAAATGCAGTCATTACTAAATGTGTCATGTGATAGATATTTTACCTTTACAATTTTTGTAACTTTTTTTTTCATAACATTTGATTCATAAAATATTTAATCAGTCTACCTCACATGAAGGGGTTTTAATGTCATTCTCTACAAACCATAATGTGAGCAGGCAACTACATGAAACTAGAACAAGACATATTAAAATGCACGCTATGGTCTAGGTCGCTAGTGCGCGTTCCTTTACACTCTTAGAACAGATGTGTATGCTTTTTCTAAGAGTGGACTAACATAGCGGAGGAACACTCACCGACAGCCTGGACTAGCACTACCCCCTAAACTCAGTCTTGCCCTGCTGCCGTACAGTGGGATAGTGAGCTCCCAATTATTTTCAATTTATTTAACTTATTGCTTTATCCAGGAAGTCCCATTGAAGTAAGAAAAATGCCTATTGTACAAGTAATGTAAGACCTGGCCGTATGCATCAAGGTTGTGCATGATAATCAGATTATTATGAACAGGTAGAACCTGATCCTAGATCAGCACTCCTATTGTAAGGCACTTTATACATACAGACCCTGGTGTCTGGTGGTCTCTAGACCGCTGGGATGATAGATACAGACCCTGGTGTCTGGTAGTCTCTAGACCCTGGGATCTGGGGTGATAGATACAGACCCTGGTGTCTGGTTGTCTCTAGACCCTGGGATCTGGGGTGATAGATACAGAACCTGGTGTCTGGTAGTCTCTAGACCCTGGGATCTGGGGTGATAGATACAGACCCTGGTGTCTGGTTGTCTCTAGACCCTGGGATCTGGGGTGATAGATACAGACCCTGGTGTCTGGTTGTCTCTAGACCCTGGGATCTGGGGTTATAGATACAGACCCTGGTGTCTGGTTGTCTATAGACCGCTGGGATCTGGGGTGATAGATACAGACCCTGGTGTCAGGTTGTCTATAGACCACTGGGATCTGGGGTGATAGATACAGACCCTGGTGTCAGGTTGTCTATAGACCACTGGGATCTGGGGTGATAGATACAGACCCTGGTGTCAGGTTGTCTATAGACCACTGGGATCTGGGGTGATAGATACAGACCCTGGGTTCAGGTTGTCTCTAGACCCTGGGATCTGGGGTGATAGATACAGACCCTGGTGTCTGGTGTTCTCTAGACCCTGGGATCTGGGTGATAGATACAGACCCTGGTGTCTGGTGTTCTCTAGACCGCTGGGATCTGGGTGGTAGATACAGACCCTGGTGTCTGGTGTTCTCTAGACCCTGGGATCTGGGGTGATAGATACAGACCCTGGTGTCTGGTGTTCTCTAGACCGCTGGGATCTGTGGTGATAGATACAGACCCTGGTGTCTGGTGGTCTCTAGACCCTGGGATCTGGGGTGATAGATACAGACCCTGGGTTCAGGTTGTCTATAGACCACTGGGATCTGGGGTGATAGATACAGACCCTGGTGTCTGGTGGTCTCTAGACCCTGGGATCTGGGGTGATAGATACAGACCCTGGGTTCAGGTTGTCTATAGACCGCTGGGATCTGGGTGATAGATACAGACCCTGGTGTCTGGTGGTCTCTAGACCCTGGTATCTGGGGTGATAGATACAGACCCTGGGTTCAGGTTGTCTATAGACCGCTGGGATCTGGGTGATAGATACAGACCCTGGTGTCTGGTGTTCTCTAGACCGCTAGGATCTGGGGTGATAGATACAGACCCTGGTGTCTGGTGGTCTCTAGACCCTGGGATCTGGGGTGATAGATACAGACCCTGGGTTCAGGTTGTCTATAGACCGCTGGGATCTGGGTGATAGATACAGACCCTGGTGTCTGGTGTTCTCTAGACCCTGGGATCTGGGGTGATAGATACAGACCCTGGTGTCTGGTGTTCTCTAGACCCTGGGATCTGGAGTGATAGATACAGACCCTGGTGTCTGGTGTTCTCTAGACCGCTGGGATCTGGGTGATAGATACAGACCCTGGTGTCTGGTGGTCTCTAGACCGCTGGAATCTGGGTGATAGATACAGACCCTGGTGTCTGGTGGTCTCTAGACCGCTGGGATCTGGGGTGATAGATACAGACCCTGGTGTCTGGTGTTCTCTAGACCGCTGGGATCTGGGGTGTTTTCATCAGTCCCACATCATAGCACAACGTTTTGCAAGGAACAGTTTACTCTAAACACTCTGCAACATGACATGAAAGCTGTAGTCTGCCAACAGTACAGCCGTCTCCTATTCCAGGCACCAGTCATGAGGATATGGTGATGGATTCTGAGAGAAAGGTGCCAGAGAATGAAAGTGGCTGTGTGTCACATGATGACGCTCCATGATTCATCCCACCTTCCAGGTGCGATGGACTTAGTCACAAACACAGGGTGCTACATTTTCTATTCTTGGTTTCTCCATTTTGTAGTGGAGTTATTTTTCTTCAGTTTTAAAGCAAATTTCCTGCAATTCTACACATTATGCCATGACTTATGCCATGTTCATATGATATCTGAGTGAGTGACTAACAAGATCAATGGGAGCCCCCTGGAGGTCAGGGCCCCTGGGCACGTGCCCTGCATGTATTGGTAACTCACCCATGATTATTACAAGGTTTAGCCAGCTGGTTAGACTATGGGCGATTCCACAGTGAAATTGAATCAAGGATATCCTCCCCGGATGAATCTCACAGTGATCTAGTCAACAAAACCCGGAAGGTCGGGAACGCGGAGCACAGTGTCTGGATGAACAGGATCCAGAACTACCCATCCTGCTGTGTGCTGGATCCAGACAGCCAGCAGCCCATAGCCAGGGTTCTGACCTAGCCCTCCAGTGTCATGGGTATATACCATCTACACAACTCTCACCTGAACAGAACCAAGGGGTGCTTTTATACATATGACATGTTCCCCTCTGAAAATAATTACCAAAACTATGGTTCGTACCCTGTCCCAGGTATCCTGTACACCCTGCCGGAGCACAGAGGACAGGGGCTGGCCAAAGCCCTGGTCAGCAGCATGCCCAGGAGGCTCTATGCTCAGGGCTACTCAGTGTACTGCTTCATAGAGGAGAACACACTGTCCTACAGTCTCTTCACCAGCCTGGGCTTTACTGAGGACCCTCAATACAGGGCTGCATGGTACCAGTTCCATTATTAGTGTTAGCTAGTTCTGGCCTTTATTAAAGACCCTCAATACAGGGCTGCATGGTTCCCCTTTAACAGTTTGAGACTAAGGTATTGCATAGAGATCAATGTTGACAATAAAAGCTACTCGATCCACATAAAAAGCAAGTGTATGGAAAGATCATATATATAGTTGAAGTCGGAAGTTAGTCATTAAAACTAGTTTTTTAACCACTCCACACATTTTCCTGTTAACAAACTATAGTTTTGGCAAGTCAGTTAGGACATCTACTTTGTGCATGACACAAGTCCTTTTTCCAACAATTGTTTACAGAATATTTCACTTATAATTCCCTGTATCACAATTCAGTGGGTCAAAAGTTTACATACACAAAGTTAACTGTGCCTTTAAACAGCTTGGAAAATTCCAGAAAATGATGTCATGGCTTTAGAAGCTTCTGTTAGGCTAATTTACATCATTTGAGTCAATTGGAGGTGTACCTGTGGATGTATTTCAAGGCCTACCTTTAAACTCAGTGCATCTTTGCTTGACATCATGGGAAAATCAAAAGAAATCAGTCAAGACCTCATAAATAAATTGTAGACCTCCACAAGTCTGGTTCATCCTTGGGAGCAATTTCCAAACGCCTGTAGGTACCACGTTCATCTGTACAAACAAAAGTACCCAAGTATAAACACCATGGGACCACGCATCCGTCATACCGCTCAGGAAGGAGACGCGTTCTGTCTCCTAGAGATGAACATACTTTGGTGCGAAAAGTGCAAATCAATTCTAGCACAACAGCAAAGGGCCTTGTGAAGATGCTGGAGGAAACAGGTACAAAAGTATCTATATCCACAGTAAAACAAGTCCTATATCAACATAACCTGAAAGGCCGCTCAGCAAGGAAGAAGCCACTGCTCCTAAACCTCCATAAAAAAAGCCAGACTACGGTTTGCAACTGCACATGGGGACAAAGATCGTACTTTTTGGAGAAATGTTCTCTGGTCTGATGAAACAAAAATAGAACTGTTGGCCATAATGACCATCATTATGTTTTGAAGAAAAATGGGGAGGCTTGCAAGCCGAAGAACACCATCCCAACCGTGAAGCACGGGGGTGGCAGCATCATGCTGTGGGGGTGCTTTGCTGCAGGAGGGACTGGTGCACTTCACCAAATAGATGGCATCATGAGGGAGGAAAATTGTGTTGATATATTGAAGCAACATCTCAAGACATCAGTCAGGAAGTTAAAGCTTGGTTGCAAATGGGTCTTCCAAATGGACAATGACCCCAAGCATACTTCCAAAGTTGTGGCAAAATGGCTTAAGGACAACAAAGTCAAGGTATTGGAGTGACCATCACAAAGCCCTGACCTCAATCCCATAGAACATTTGTGGGCAGAACTGAAAAAGCCTGTGTGAGCAAGGAGGCCTACAAACCTGACTCAGTTACACCAGCTTTGTCAGGAGGAATGGGCCAAAATTCACCCAACTTATTGTGGGAAGCTTGTGGAAGGCTACCCGAAAAGTTTGACCCAAGTTAAACAATTTAAAGGCAATGCTACCAAATACTAATTGAGTGCATGTAAACTTCTGACCCACTGGGAATGTGATGAAAGAAATAAAAGCTGAAATAAATCATTCTCTCTACTATTACTCTGACATTTCACATTCTTAAAATAAAGTGGTTATCCTAACTGACCTAAGACGGAATTTTTACAAGGATTAAATGTCAGAAATTGTGAAACTGAGTTTAAATGTATTTGGCTAAGGTATATGTAAACTTCCGACTTCAACTAAATCTTATCTCAGCTCACTGATCACGATAACAACACCCACCCGTAGCACACGTTCACCCGGTCACAGGTGCACCTCAGCCACGCTCAAGGTACTAAACGATATCATAACCGCCATCGAGAAGAGACATTACTGTACAGCCGTCTTCATCGACCTGGCCAAGGCTTTAGACTCTGTCAATCACCGTATTCTTATCGGCAGACTCAACAGCCTGGGTTTCTCTAATGACTGCCTCGCCTGGTTCACCAACTACTTTGCAGACAGAGTGCAGTGTGTCAAATCGGAGGGCATGTTGTCCGGACTTCTGGCAGTCTCTATGGGCGTACCACAGGGTTCAATTCTCGGGCCGACTCTTTTCTCTGTATATATCAATGATGTCGCTCTTGCTGCGGGTGATTCCCTGATCCACCTCTACGCAGACGACACCATTCTGTATACTTCTGGCCCTTCCTTGGACACTGTGCTAACTAACCTCCAAACGAGCTTCAATGCCATACAACACTCCTTCCGTGGCCTCCAACTGCTCTTAAACGCTAGTAAAACCAAATGCATGCTTTTCAACCGATCGCTGCCCGCACCAGCCCGTCCGACTAGCATCACCACCCTGGACGGTTCTGACCTAGAATATGTGGACAGCTATAAATACCTAGGTGTCTGGCTAGACTGTAAACTCTCCTTCCAGACTCATATTAAACATCTCCAATCCAAAATCAAATCTAGAATCAGCTTTCTATTTCACAACAAAGCCTCCTTCACTACTTACCCTAGTAAAACTGACTATCCTACCGATCCTCGACTTCGGCGATGTCATCTACAAAATAGCTTCCAATACACAGACTGCATCCAGTTTGCTGAGTTATCACAGTACCATCCGTTTTGTTACCAAATCACCTTATACCACCCACAACTGCGACCTGTATGCTCTAGTCGGCTGGCCCTCGCTACATATTAGTCGCCAGACCCACTGGCTCCAGGTCATCTATAAGTCTATGCTAGGTAAAGCTCCGCCTTATCTCAGCTCACTGGTCACGATAACAACACCCACCCGTAGCACACGTTCCAGCAGGTATAGTGGGGCAAAAAAGTATTTAGTCAGCCACCAGCTGTGCAAGTTCTCCCACTTAAAAAGATGAGAGGCCTGTAATTCTCATAATAGGTACACTTCAACTACGACAGACAAAATGAGAAAAAAAAATCTAGAAAATCACATTGTAGGATTTTTAATGAATTTATTTGCAAATTATGGTGGAAAATAAGTATTTGGTCAACAACAAAAGTTTATCTCAATACTTTGTTATATACCCTTTGTTGGCAATGACAGAGGTCAAACGTTTTCTGTAAGTCTTCACAAGGTTTTCACACACTGTTGCTGGTATTTTGGCCCATTCCTCCATGCAGATCTCGTCTAGAGCAGTGATGTTTTGGGGCTGTTGCTGGGCAACACGGACTTTCAACTCCCTCCAAAGATTTTCTATGGGGTTGAGATCTGGAGACTGGCTAGGCCACTCCAGGACCTTGAAATGCTTCTTACGAAGCCACTCCTTCGTTGCCCGGGCGGTGTGTTTGGGATCATTGTCATGCTGAAAAACCCAGCCACGTTTCATCTTCAATGCCCTTGCTGATGGAAGGAGGTTTTCCCTCAAAATCTCACGATACATGGCCCCATTCATTCTTTCCTTTACACGGATCAGTCGTCCTGGTCCCTTTGCAGAGAAACAGCCCCAAAGCATGATGTTTCCACCCCCATGCTTCACAGTAGGTATGGTGTTCTTTGGATGCAACTCAGCATTCTTTGTCCTCCAAACACGACGAGTTGAGTTTTTACCAAAAAGTTATATTTTGCTTTCATCTGACCATATGACATTCTCCCAATCTTCTTCTGGATCATCCAAATGCTCTCTAGCAAACTTCAGACGGGCCTGGACATGTACTGGCTTAAGCAGGGGGACACGTCTGGCACTGCAGGATTTGAGTTCCTGGTGGCGTAGTGTGTTACTGATGGTAGGCTTTGTTACTTTGGTCCCAGCTCTCTGCAGGTCATTCACTAGGTCCCCCTGTGTGGTTCTGGGATTTTTGCTCACCGTTCTTGTGATCATTTTGACCCCACGGGGTGAGATCTTGCGTGGAGCCCCAGATCGAGGGAGATTATCAGTGGTCTTGTATGTTTTCCATTTCCTAATAATTGCTCCCACAGTTGATTTCTTCAAACCAAGCTGCTTACCTATTGCAGATTCAGTCTTCCCAGCCTGGTGCAGGTCTACAATTTTGTTTCTGGTGTCCTTTGACAGCTCTTTGGTCTTGGCCATAGTGGAGTTTGGAGTGTGACTGTTTGAGGTTGTGGACAGGTGTATTTTATACTGATAACAAGTTCAAACAGGTGCCATTAATACAGGTAACGAGTGGAGGACAGAGGAGCCTCTTAAAGAAGAAGTTACAGGTCTGTGAGAGCCAGAAATCTTGCTTGTTTGTAGGTGACCAAATACTTATTTTCCACCATAATTTGCAAATAAATTCATTAAAAATCCTACAATGTGATTTTCTGGATTTTTTTCTCTCATTTTGTGTCATAGTTGAAGTGTACCTATGATGAAAATTACAGGCCTCTCTCATCTTTTTAAGTGGGAGAACTTGCACAATTGGTGGCTGACTAAATACTTTTTTGCCCCACTGTATATCTCACTGATCATCCCCAAAGCCAACACCTCATTTGGCCGCCTTTCTTTCCAATTATCTGCTGCCTGTGACTGGAACGAATTGCAAAAATCGCTGAAGACTTATATTTCCTTCACCAACTTTAAACATCAGCTAACCAATCGCTGCAGCTGTACATAGTCCATCTGTAAATAGCCCATCCAATCTACCTACCTCATCCCCATAGTGTTTTTATTTACTTTTCTGCTCTTTTTCACACCAGTATCTCTACTTACACATCATCTGCTCATTTATCACTCCAGTGTTAATCTGCTAAATTGTAATTCTTCACTACTATGGCCTATTTATTGCCTACCTCCTCATGCCTTTTGCACACACTGTATATAGACTTTCTTTTTTTCTACTGTGTTATTGGCTTGTTTATTGTTTATTCCATGTGTAACTCTGTGTTGTTGTCTGTGTCACACTGCTTTGCTTTATCTTGGCCAGGTCGCAGTTGTAAATGAGAACTTGTTCTGAACTAGCCTACCTGGTTAAATAAAGGTGAAATAAAATAAAAACTGTATATATCATTGCAAGAGGATGAACTTTGACCCAATATTACTTTGAACAGTCATTAAATATTATGCTTTTATATGCATCTTATCAATGCACATGATTCAAATGTCTTTTACACTAGCAAATATTAAGTTGTGCTCGTCCATGCTCATTTTTAGTGTAAGCTGTGTCGTTTACAGTAGAACACCACAAAGGAAAACATTCAAATGTATTCTTAGCTATAACATTTTTATCAGTGTTGTGTTTAGAGATCTGATTGGTAAATGTTAATTCAATAACTGAAATGGAGGGTGCTTTTTCTTTTGAATCATTTTATTGTATAAAACTAAAAATAGAAACTGTCTCGTTTCACCTTTGTTGATTGCTGAACTTCACAGGCTGATGCTGCCACCTAGTGGTTCGATTTCCTCAGAAGTGATGTTTTATACTTTAAAAGCAAAACAACTCAAAAGGTTTAGACGAGACAAAATGTTGTACTGTACAACAATTTAACATTCTCAACACAGTGTAAGGGTCAGCGATGCATTTTCTAGCTTGAATACAACCTTGAGGTAAACACAACTCTACACTAAAATAAGAACTGTTTTCAAACTTGTCAAGCTCAAAAATCGGGCAATGACGCAAAAAGACAGTCACAGGTCAGAGAAAAACATGCTAAATTATCTGTTTCTGAGCAGACTGTGACACTCGTTTGTCCAAGTCACCAGTCAAATGTGACTGAGTGTCAGAAAAGCCAAGCACTTTCTGTTTCTGGGGGTGAGAGTACTTCTAGGTCCATCTGCTACATCAAGCAGCAAAGACACTATTCCTTCACCTCCTCTCGGTGTACTCCTCCAGTCGTACCAGCCATCTCTCCCAGTACTGTAGCACCTGCTCTGAGCTCAGTGTATGAGGATGGGCTGGGGAACCATCTTTATAGGCCACCACGATCAGTCCATTCTCAACCTGCAGGGACAAGGGGGGGGGGGGTAAGCCATGTAGGAAATCAAGCACATAGTTTAGCATGTAGGAAAGAGATATGGTCATGTTTCATGGTCGGAGACAGAGAGTCAGCCAGTCCCAATTTGCTCCCTGCCCCTCCCCCTTGGCCCTAACTCTTGGACGTTTGCAAATCTGTAAGGTGGCAGCAATACTGGAAGTTCTTTCACTACACTGCTTATACCTACCCAGAACCTAAAGAACTGGAAGCTCCTTCACTATACTGCTTATACCTACCCAGAACCTAAAGAACTGGAAGCTCCTTCACTATACTGCTTATACCTACCCAGAACCTAAAGAACTGGAAGCTCCTTCACTATACTGCTTATACCTACCCAGAACCTAAAGAACTGGAAGCTCCTTCACTACACTGCTTATAACTACCCAGAACCTAAAGAACTGGAAGCTCCTTCACTACACTGCTTATACCTACCCAGAACCTAAAGAACTGGAAGCTCCTTCACTACACTGCTTATACCTACCCAGAACCTAAAGAACTGGAAGCTCCTTCACTACACTGCTTATAACTACCCAGAACTGCAAACATTGCAGGGTTAGGGCCAAGGAGGAATGGTAGAAAGCGAATTAGAACAGGCTGAGAGAGTATGGTGGTCTCCAGTGGTAGTGTAGTGGAGGGTAAACACGGGTAAATGCCATTTATGCAGCTTTTGTATTTTCCGTGAGCGATTACCCATCTTCTGCTGAAAAATACATTGAAAGTTCCTGGGAACGTTACTGTAACTCACCACGAACTGCGGTCAACGTTTACCCACCTATTTTTTTTTTTAACCACTACATCACTGGGGGTCTCGCTCAAATCACCTACCTGGTAGTTGTAGTTCACGTCGTTGTTTAAGGCCCCAACGTAGGCTGCCACCTGTAGAGGGTTGTCGTAGGTGTTGCTGAGGAAAGGTTTAGACCTCTCAGATGTCTTCCAATCGATCACACACAGCACACCCCTGAGGAAGGAAGGCTGAGCTTTAGGAGCCAGTTTCCCAGAAACAGATGTAAAACTAGTCCAGGGCCCTTCCAATTTAGATTCTCCATTGAGCATGCATGTTTTATAGTCCAGGACTAGGCTTTATCTGGCTACCCATAGTAGATTACGGAGACGTAATTTATAGATCGGCAGGTAAGGGTGCTCTCGAGCAGCTAGATGTTCTTTGTCATTCCGCCATCAGATTTGCCACTAATGCTCCTTATAGGACACATCACTGCACTCTATACTCTGTAAACTGGTAATCTCTGTATACACCCACTGGTTGATGCTTATTTATAAAACCCTCTTAGGCCTCACTCCCCCCTATCTAAGATACCTACTGCAGCCCTCATCCTCCACATACAACACCCGTTCTGCCAGTCACATTCTGTTAAATGTCCCCAAAGCACACACATCCCTGGGTCGCTCCTCTTTTCAGTTCGCTGCAGCTAGCGACTGGAACGAGCTGCAACAAACACTCAAACTGGACAGTTTTATCTCAATCTCTTCATTCAAAGACTCAATCATGGACACTTTTACTGACAGTTGTGGCTGCTTCGCATTATGTATTGTTGGCTCTACATTATTGCCTTTGGGCTGTTGTCAGTGCCAAATAATGTTTGCACCATGTTTTGTGCTGCTTCCATGTTGTGCTGCTGCCATGTTGTTGTCATGTGGTGTTGCTGCCATGCTGTGTTGTCATGTGTTGCTGCCATGCTATGTTGTTGTCCTAGGTCTCTCTTTATGTAGTGTTGTGGTCTCCCTTGTCGTGATGTGTGTTTTGTCCTATATTTTAATTTGTAATGCAAGCCCCCCATCTCCACAGTAGGCCTTTTTTCAAGACCGTAATTTTAAATAAGAATTTGTTCTTAACTGACTTGCCTAGTTAAATCAAATAAATAAAATCACACAAGTGGAGAGAATGAATAAAAGTGTGATTTGGCCAAATAAACTGACTGGTCAGGTAGAGATTGAGTCGACTACATTGCAGACAATGAATTACATCAGATTACTACATCATGTGATGTGGTTAGCTGACATGTTGAACACCTATCAAGTTGTTGAGAGAGACATCTATTAGTGGTCTGCAATGTAGTTAGCCTGGAACGTGGCCATCATCACCATCCTTACCTGTAGAGAGCCACACAGTCCACAATCCCCAGATAGCCTAGTTTTTCATGCTGTACACGGCTCTCGATGGCTCTCACTCCCCTAACGTCCTCCAGTACATGGCGTACACTTTCCATGTATCCCTCTACTGACGAAGGTACCTCTGGTGCCTCCTCAGGATCTTCCCCCGGTACCTCCTTTGTTGTCAACGGGAGAACACTCTCCACGGCCGTATGGAAAAGCTTCCCTTGCCTGAAGAGATCTAACATAGAAACATTTGGGTCATTTGAATGACTGTGTGTGTGTGTGTATCATATCCTCATTTGCAGAACATTCATATTTTAGAGCCTTAAAAAAAACTTTAGAATCAGAGGGTTCTGCCTACTTACTCTGACTGTATTCCTTAAAGCCATCCTCTCCCAGTTGAGCTATCATCTTCCTCCTCCATCTCTCCAGGTAAAACTGTTGCTCCGGGGACATAGTCTCCTGTAGGATACGGGTCACGCTGGGCACTGAGCCCCTGTCCTGACCCCTCCGTAGGATAATTCTGGCTGGAGCCCCTCCAAGCTCAGTTTCGCCAAATTCAAATACCCTGTCTTGGTTGAGCAACGGGTGGAGGATTTTAGGCACTTTGGATGGTGTTGGGGATTTTATCACAGGTCCGTAGATTTGAGCATCTTGCTCCTCTAGGATGTCGGGAGTTTGAGCACTGACTCTGTGGGACACAACTGACTTGAAGAGTGAGGAGTAGCGTCCGCTGTCCACCGAACTGTATGGACTGCTTTTCTTGCGAGCTGGAGAGACATTGGAGGTGGAGAAATTATTCACGGAGGTCCGGGTACAATGGGAGAAGAGTCCACTGACAACCCTAGATGACTCCTCAACACGCTGGGCACATCTCAACAGCTGATGTAAACGCATTCTAGCTAGCTAACGTTAGCTAGTTAAATAAATATATCCTACAACTTTCACTGTGTGCTCTATCTCTGCGTTTACGGCTAGGTATTTAAAGTGACTCAAGACAGCAACGCCTAGGTTATGTTTTGGTTACATTAAATAATTAATGAAGATAGAAAATAACGAATTAAGTTAGATGAGAGTAGTCACCTATCCCAAAAATCGCGCCATGTTTGTTACAACTTTTTGACCGGAGAGCGAGAGGTTGCCGGGGCTTGTATTTTTTCTCACGTAAATCCTGTGTGGGACAGAATATAAAAACTACAAGTCCAGTAATTCCTTTGAAGGTGTGTCTTTGAAACTGGTCCGTGTTTTTATGACATGGAACCAAAGTTAACGTTGGTATTGTAGCTGGAAGCAGCCCCCCAAAAATAAGCTTGTTTGAAAAGTGCACATATTCCGTGGCCATATACAGTTCCTTTTTAAAATAAGTAATAATTTCGGATGTTTAATTGTTGTGTCGGTATGTTCTAAATGCCACGTGCGTTGAATCAACAAAAAAAGCAACGAACTATTTTGATTGACGTTCAGAAACTTTGTCCAATCAAAAACATCAGTGCGAATCAGTGGGCGGGATGTATCTGTTTTGGGACAGTTGGAGCGAAACGGGGTGTGTTTTCAGAAGCTAGCTAATATAGATTAGCAGCACACGATCTGTACGGGTTTTTATTGTATTTAAAAAATAATAATAATAATGACATCTACCATTGATGATAGCGAAAAAGAAAAGGTAAGTTATGAGCGATGTACGTGAATAACGTCGTATCGTTAGCTATTTGATTAACGAAACGTTAGCCCGCTAACGCGGCTAGCTGTAGTTAGATAAGACAATTTAGCTAGCTAGGAAGTTTATGAGACGCTCACTTTCTTCAACGGTACATTACTTAGCTAGCTAACGTTATTCATACAATCGGCTATCTATGATAACTTTAGTGGACTAGCTAATGAGCTGAAACACTAGTACGTTAACTAACTTAACTATAACGTACATTTGTTTTTAAATTGAACCTTCATTTAACTAGGCAAGTCAGTTAAGAACAAAGTCTTATTTACATTGACGGCCTACGGGGGAACCTGCCTTGTTCATGGGCAGAACGACGACATCTTTTATTTTTTAACCTTGTGATTCGTTCCAGCAATCTTTCGGTTACTGGCCCAAAGCTCTAACCACTAGGCTACTTGCCGCCCCATGCTGTAGTGGTAAACGCAGTGGTGTAAAGTTTTAAGTAAAAATACTTGAACGTACTGAAAGTACTACTTAACTTCAGGCTAGGGTCTATTTTTTTCTCCACTTTTTGGGGGGTATCTGTACTTTACTATTTATATTTTTGGGAAACTTTTACTTCACTACATTTTTAAAGAGAATAATGTACTTCTTACTCCATACACTTTCCCTGACACCCAAAAGTACTCATTAACGTTACACTTTGACGGGAAAATGGTCCAATTCACTTTCACTTATCAAGAGAACATGTGGTCATCCCTACTGCCTCTGTTCTTGTTGACTCACTAATCACAAATGTTTCGTTTGTAAATTATGTCTGAGTTTTGGCGCATGCCCCTGGTTATCTGTCAATAAAACAAGGAATTAGAAATTATTTATATTTTTACTTTTGTTAAGTACATTTTAGCATTTCCATTTACTTCTGATACTTAAATATATTTAAAAACCAAATACTTTTAGACTTTCTCAAGTCGTATTTTGCTGGGTGACTTTTACTTGAGTCATTTTCTACAAAAGTATCTTCACTTTTACTCAAGTATGAGAATTGAGTACTTTTCCCACCACTGCATAAACGTTAGTATTATTAGCAGAGATGATATAGAAAGCATTCTATTTTCTTTGGTATTGGTCTAGCTAGCTAACGTTAGCTAGCTACTTTATCATTGAATGTTATTTTCACAATATTATGCGTTATTGTATTGTCACCAATTCAGGCTACTTTAGTTTTGACATAAAATGCTTGATAATGTAGGCTCTCTACAAAAAGCTGGGCTTTTATGGCAGTGCATTTGCTTCTTCAATAATGTCAGACCAGGCTTGCTGGTTCAATTTATGCTCCTGCAGTTTCCTCACAATCACTATATTTGGAATGATATGTGGCTAGATGGCTGTTGATTTTTCGAGTATGGTGCACAGACCAGTGAGCTAACCATTGCCTTTGGGGGACTTGCAACGTGGCACTAACAGGTTATTTTTTGCATTGCATATTCTTTGGTGCACAAACCATCACAATGTTATGTGCAAAGCATATTGTCCTGGCCAATGAAGGAAGAACTCAGATGGCTTACATATGGAGTTGCTTGCAATTTGAAAGGCCAGGTTTAAAAAAATAAAATAAAAAAAAAAAGATTCCCCTATTTTTCATTTCCTGTGAGACTTTAAAGAGGAAACTTCCACTCCTTTGATTTCTGTTGACTTTGCAAAGCTGAGTATCAGAGTTCGGGCAGTGGTATGGTGAAACTATAAACAGGCTGTGGATCATTCACACGGTACTAGCCTGTATCTCTGAATCATAACATCTGGATCAAGTTCATGATCGATGTTTCTCAAATCAAATTATGTTTCACCCACTCAAACAAAAACAGTTGTTCAGATGGGAGAAATTTAGCCTTGACAATAATAACCATAGGGAGTGGTAAGATGGCACCAACAGATCTGGGACCAGGCTAGTAGAAATGTACGCTAGCAGACTCTTGGGAACCCTGACTGACTTGTTTTGGGAAAACAGCTGGAGTTATTCTGCAAAAGTATGAGTCACATATCACAGGACTTTGAATTCAGTGAAGAGTAATGGGAGTTACTGGTAATCCACTCTAAAGTGAAAGAAAGCTTTCCTTTGTTAGACCTACCCGTATTCACCTCTCTGTTCTGTACTGTCTACGGTCACATTCAATAGTGCATGGGTAGTCAACAGTAAGGTTTTCAAGAATGTGTTATGGAGTTTGGACTAGGTAGCCCTGAGAAATGGTCTGCTGTAATCTACTCCCATGTCTCATAGGTAGGGTCTAGGCCACTTGTTGTCCAGGCCTCACATAGCCTAACAGACAGCATTCCCTTCCTGTGAATTCCCTCATCTTGAATAGATGAGAGATATTCAGTTGAATTTCTGTCTCACACACAAGCAAATGGAACATATTTCACAGATGAATTATTCTGCCAACTGGTAGTTGTGAAACCATGTCCTTGATTCTGTTCCCCTCTTTTAGGCCCACTCTGTGTCTGTGGACCTAAACAACGACGCCTCTCTACTCATCGACATTCCTGATGCACTCTGTGAACGAGACAAAGTCAAGTTCACTGTCCACACCAAGGTATGTATTAAACAATATTTAACTGTTTTTATCCCTCTGATTTATTTGATCTGAAGTATACTGAACAAAAATATAAACGCAACATGCAACACAATTTCATACATTTTACTGAGTTACAGTTCATATGAGGAATTTAAATAAATTCATTAGGTCCTAATCTATGGATTTCACATTACTGGGAATACAGATATGCATCTGTTGGTCACAGATATCTTAAAAAAAAAAAATGGGTCTTACGATGGACCTCAGGATCTGGTCGTGGTATTTTTCTGCGTTCAAATTGCCATTGATAAAATGCAATTGTGTTCGTTGTCCGTAGCTTATGTCTGCCCATGCCATAACCCCAACGCCACCATGGGGCACTCTGTTCACAACGTTGACATCAGCAAACCGCTCGCCGATTCAATGCCATACAAGTGGTCTGCTGTTGTGAGGCCGGTTGGACTTACTGCTAAATTCTCTAAAATGACGTCCCTCAAATTTTGAGACGTCTGGCATTGTGTTGTGTGACAAAACTGCAGAAAAAATAGTGGCCTTTTATTGATCCACGCATAAGGTGCACCGGTGTATTGTTTAATTAGCTTCTTGATATGCCACACCTGTCAGGTGGATGGATTATCTTGGCAAAGGAGAAATGCTCACTAACAGGATGTAAACACATTCGTGTGCAAAATTTTAGAGAAATAAGTTTTTCTGTGTGAATGGAACATTTATTTTATTTAACTAGGCAAGTCAGTTAAGAACAAATTCTTATTTACAATGACGACGCTGGGCCAATTGTGCGCCGCCCTATGGGACTCCAATCATGGCTGGTTGTGATAGAGCCTGGAATCGAACCAGAGTCTGTAGTGACGCCTCTAGCACTGAGATGCAGTGCCTTAGACCGCTGCGCCACTCGAGAGCAACATGAAACATGGGACCAACACTTTACATGCTGCTTTTATATTTTTGTTCTGTGTGTGTTTTTTGTTTTGTTGTTAATGCACTTTAATTGACTTGAATTGTCTGTCTGTCTCACCAGACCACCCTGAGCTCCTTCCAGAAGCCAGACATCTCTGTTCCTAGGCAACATGAGGACTTTATCTGGCTCCATGACACGCTGGTTGAAACTGAAGACTATGCGGGGCTCATTGTGAGTGTCCTGTTAAATCTACCAAACACACACACACTGGTTTGAGACTACTCAAGTCCCTCCCAATGAGACCAGCAGTCTACATTAGTGGTTCTCAACTGGTTTTTGCCTCGGGACCCAAATTTAACCAGGTTGTCTGTCGCGACCCAATATTCACATCGCAAAAAATGTTTGCCAAAATACAATCTGGAAAACGGTTTCTGATCCTATATTGATATTACATGTAGCAACTATATGACAAGGGAACAACATTCCTGCCCCTTGTCAATGATACCATTTTGTCAATATCCTTGAAGAATGTTAAACTCACTGGTTTGAAACCACAAAAATCTACCAAAATGGTGTTGCTAATAGCTCTATATTAAGGTCATTAATTATAATTTCTACACTTCTGGGTTTAAGTTCAGACTAGAGTATTTATTTATTTATTTATTTATTGTATTTTACACCCCTTTTTCGATCTTGTCTCATCGCTGCAACTCCCCAACGGGCTCGGGAGAGGCGACGGTCAAGTTATGCGACCTTTCTGGACTACCCATCCCGGATCCGGGATATTTGTCATCAGAAACACTGACTAGCGTAGCCTAGTGCGAACGGTATATAATAAAATATAATTTCATGAAATCACAAGTGCAATATTGCAAAACACAGCTTAGCCTTTTGTTAATCCACCTGTCGTCTCAGATTTTGAAATTATGCTTTACAGCGCAAGCAATACTTGCATTTGTGTAAATGTATCGATCGCTCGACAAAACAATAAGAACACCTAGCGTCAGGTAACTTGGTCACAAAAATCAGAAAAGCAATCAAATTAATCGTTTACCTTTGATGATCTTCGGATGGTTTCACTCACGAGACTCCCAGTTAGACAGCAAATGTTCCTTTTGTTCCATAAAGATATTTTTTATATCAAAATACCTCCGTTTGTTTGCTGCGTTATGCCCAGGAATCCACCGGAAAAAGCGTTCGTGACAACTCCGGAAAAAAATTCCAAATTATATCCATAATGTCCACAGAAACATGTCAAACGTTGTTTTTGATCCAACTTCAGGGTGTTTTTCAAATATCTATTCGATAATAAATCAACCGGGACAGTTGGCTTTTCACTAGGACCGAGAGAAACAATGGCTGCCTTTCACTTTTGCGCAAAAATCACTCGGAGAGCCCCCACCTATCCACTTACGCAATGCCCTTTCACGCTCATTCTTCAAAATTAAAGCCTGAAACTATGTCTAAAGGCTGTTGACACCTTAGGGAAGACATAGAAAAAGAAGTCTTATTGATATCCCTTTATATGGGCAATAGGAATGCATGGGAACAGAGAGGTCTCAAAAACAGGGCCACTTCTTGGTTGGATTTTTCTCAGGTTTTCGCCTGCAATATCAGTTCTGTTTAACTCAGACAAAATTTTTACAGTTTTGGAAACTTCAGGGTGTTTTCTATCCTAATCTGACTATTATATGCATATTCTAGTTTCGGGGGCTGAGAAATAGGCAGTTTCAAATGGGTACGCCTTTTTAGCCAAAAGTGAAAACTGCGCCCCCTAGTTCTAAGAAGTTTTAACACCCACCCGCTTAACCCGGAAGCCAGCCGCACCAATGTGTCGAAGGAAATATATATTATATAAACTCACCAAAAAAAGAAACATTCCTTTTTCGGGACCCTGTCTTTCATAGATAATTTGTTTAAAAAATATATAAAAAAAATAACTTCACAGATCTTCATTGTAAAGGGTTTAAACACTGTTTCCCACGCTTGTTCAATGAACCATAAACAATTCATGAACATGCACCTGTGGAACGGTCGTTAAGACACTAACAGCTTACAGACGGTAGGCAATTAAGGTCACAGTTATGAAAACTTAGGACACTAAAGAGGTATTTCTGCTGACTCTGAAAAACACAAAAATAAAGATGCCCAGGCTCCCTGCTCATCTGTGTAACGTGCCTTAGGCATGCTGCAAGGAGGCATGAGGACTGCAGATGTGGCCAGGGCAATAAATTGCAATGTCCGTACTGTGAGGCGCCTAAGACAGCGCTACAGGGAGACAGGACGGACAGCTGATCGTCCTCGCAGTGGCAGACCACGTGTAACACCTGCACAGGATCGGTACATCCGAACATCACACCTGCGGGACAGGTACACATGTTAAGTTTGCTGAAAATAAACGCAGTTGACCGTGAGAGGACATTTCTTTTTTTTGCTGAGTTATATATATATATCATTTTTAATGAAAAAAAAAATCTATTTTTTATAAAAAAGTAAAACATTTGTGTGTTGTATTTATTTTCATTTTCTCAGACACCCGTGACCCATTTAAAGCAGGTCGTGACCCACCAGTTGAGAATCGCTGGTCTACGGAACACACACCACTTATTTATAGTTGACTGTCATGTCACAAGTTCACTGTCTGTGATCGGAATCTGGGATCATCATTGACCGAACTGAAATTTGTGATGTTTTTAATAAGCATTTTATTTCTGCTGGTTTTCTTTTTGAAAGAAAAAATGGCCAACGTGATCCTGACCGGTCTATTGTTTCAGTCCCTCGGCCTTCAGCTGATGTGGAAAACAGTAAGCCGGTTTTTAATTTTCAAAAGGTCACAGAAGATGAGGTCTTATCTGCACTATCTGCTATAGATTCTAAGAAATCATTAGGTGCTGACAATCTGGATCCATATTTACTCAAGTGTGCGGCACCTATTATTGCTGGTGTAGTGACGCATATCTTTAATCAAACATTTGTCGTAGGAAAGATTCCTAAATCTTGGAAAACAGCTTTTGTTTTACCTCTCCTCAAGGGAGGTGATGGTAGTGAATTGGATAATTATCGACCCATCTCTAAGCTCTTCTGTTTGGCTAAAATTTAAAATTCTAGAGTCATTGGTGAATAGGCAAATACAATCTTTTTTAACTGTTAACAATACTCTTTCTAGTAATCAATCTGGCTTTAGACCTAAACACAGTACTATTACGGCCACTGTACGTGTTGTAAATTATATTACTAATGCCCTAGATAATAGAAAGTACCGTGCCGCCTTGTTCATAGATTTATCTAAAGCTGTTGTCACTGTAGACCATGCGATACTTTTGGATAAGCTGTCGTCAATAGGACCGGGATTGGATGCCTGTCGTTGGTTTCATGACTATCTAAAAGATAGAAGTCAGGCTGTTAGAGTCGACGGCATCCAGTCGGAGCCATTGGAGTTGGTTAAAGGGGTCCCACAAGGTTCTATACTTGGTCCATTACTGTTCACTCTCTACATTACCAATATTGGTGATGAGATAAGAAAGTGTCAAATTCATTTTTATGCTGATGACACTGTCATGTACTCTATCGCTTCAACGGCTGACCAGGCATTATCACTATTGGAGACAGATTTTAAGATATTACAAGGGTCTTTTATACAGCTGAAACTTGTTTTAAATCCAAAGAAAACACATTTTATGATTTTTAATAGGTTCAAAACGTTGGCTGAAAATACACTTGCACTTACGATGGTTCTCAAATTAATCAGGTCTCTGCATATAAATACTTGGGGATATGGTTGGATGATAAACTGTCTTTTAAAATGCATATTGACGAACTTTGTAAACGGCTAATTATCAAGCTAGGCTTCCTCTATAGAAACAGGACATGTTTGTCCTCTACAAATAGAAGACAAATTGTGCAAGCTACTTTTATGTCTGTTATAGATTATGGCGACATTATTTACATGCATGCTACGGCATCAACACTTAAATCGCTGGATGCTACTTATCATTGCACACTTAGGTTTATTACGGGTGCTAGCTACAGAACTCACCACTGTGTTTTATATCATAATGTGGGTTGGACTTCGCTGTCCGTGAGACGAGAACAACATGCTCTCGTGTTTTGTCTATAAAGCACTTCTGAATAAAAAACCTTCTTATTTATCACCACTCATCAATATTAGAATTATAATTCCTAAAACCAGGTCTCAACATGGATTACACTTGAGGCACATGTGATTTCCACAGAGTTGGGTATGTCTGCCTTTTCCTTGCCTATGGCAAGGAGCGTAGGCAAGGAGGCAAGGAGCATAACAGGAAAAGGCAGCCATACCCAACTCTGTGGAAATCGCATGGGCCTCAAGTGTAATCCATGCTTTTAGCCTGCAGACTAAACTTAAACTTGAGACTCTTGTCCCCCTGTTGCTCATTTTAAATATTTATTGGAGGATTTTATTTTTGTATTGCTTGTAACTGTTTCGGGTAATGCAAGTTCTTGTGCTGTTAGGGGAATAACCTGTGTAAATGTAATCTGTTGCTGTATTTTTTTGTGTTATCTGTGATCGTTTTGTTTGTCTTGTGTAGTTTCTTATTCATTGTACCTAAACTGTATGTGTAACATGTATACGCAGGGCTGATTGAAACCAAGTCAGTAACATGTATACGCAGGGCTGATTGAAACCATGTCAGTAACATGTATACGCAGGGCCCAGCTGTAAAAGAGACCGTGTTCTCAGTCTGTGTTCCTTGTTGAAATAAAGGTAGAATAATGTAAATCATAGGAGGTTGGTGGCACCTTAACCTCTCTTGGGTACGTGAGACATTAGCGTTCCACCTCTTCAACAGCCAGTGAAACTGCTGGGCGCCAAATTCAAATACAGAAATACTCATTATAAAAATTCAGAAAACATATTTTACATAGGTTTAAAGATTAACTTCTTGCGAATCCAACCACGGTGTCAGATTTAAATAATGCTTTACGGCGAAAGCATACCTTACGATTATTTGAGAACATAGCCCACTAGACAAATCATTACAAACAGCCAATTAGAACAGTTACACAAGTCAGAAATAGAGATAAAATTAAACCCTTTGATGATCTTCATATGGTTGCACTCAGCATACATTCATTTACTCAATAAATGTTCCTTTTGTTCGATAAAGTCTCTTTATATCCAAAAACCTCCGTTTTGTTCGCGTTTTGTTCAGTAATCCACAGGCTCAAACGCAGTCAAAACAGGAAGACAAAAAAATCCTAATTGTATCCGTAAAGTTCATAGAAACATGTCAAACGATGTTTATATTCAATCCTCAGGTTGTTTTTAGCCTAAATAATCGATAATATTTCAACCGGACAATAACGTTGTCAATTTAAAAGGTTAACAAGAAAGGCACTCTTCTCGGTTGCTCGCATGAAAAAGCTCTGTGACACTTTAGGGTCCACTCATTCAGACTGCTCTTACTTCCTAATTTTTCAGGATACAAGCCTGAAACAATTTCTAAAGACTGTTGACATCTAGTGGAAGGCATAGAAACTGCAATTTTAGTCCTAAGTCAATGGATACTGTAATGGCATTGAATAGAAAACTAAAAAAAAAAAAAAAAAACTACTTCCTGAATGGATTTTTCTCAGGTTTTCGCCTGCCAAATCAGTTCTGTTATACTCACAGACACTATTTTAACAGTTTTGGAAACTTTAGCGTGTTTTCTATCCAAATCTATGCATATCATATCTTCTGGGCCCGAGAAGCAGGCAGTTTAATTTGGGCATGCATTTCATCCAAAATTCCGAATGCTGCCCCCTACCCTAGAGAAGTTAATTGGGGAGGACGGGCTCGCGGTAATGACTGAAGTGGAATGGTATCACATATATTGAACACGTGGTTCCCATGTGTTTGATGCCATTCCATTCACTCCGTTCCAGATGATGATGGTGAGGATGATGAGCCGTCCTCCCCTCAGCAACCTCCACTGATGTAAATGTTATTTGATGAAGGGGAACGTGCAGAGGACTCTAGTGTCTGCTCACATGATTTTAATAGCATCGACTCTTATCAACTGAGTTTTATTACAGCTCTGCATACAGGGATTATGTCTGTGGGTGGCAGGAGGTAGCTGGTGTAAGATCTTACCAGAAACTTCATCCACTCTCCACTCGCCTCCCTATCTGTCCAGATCCCTCCAGCCCCCCCGAAGCCAGACTTTGAGAGCCCCAGGGAGAAGATGCATAAACTGGGAGAGGGCGAAGCCACCATGACCAAGGAGGAATACACCAAAATGAAGCAGGAGTTAGAGGCGTGAGTTTCCACTCTTGTCATTGTGTCCAAAGCTTAATTGGCAATTTTTTAAAATAAAAATATATGTTTCTCTTGAAGATTGTGCTTAACGATTCCTGTGTTAAAGATTCTGGTGATCTCAATCTGTGTGTCTCAGTCTATGTGCGCTCTGTCAGTTGGTAATAGTCTGTCTACCGTCTCTCTTCCAGTGAGTACCTGGCTGTATTCAAGAAGACCGTTCAAGTCCACGAAGTATTCCTGCAGCGTCTATCTTCTCACCCCATCCTGAGCAAGGACAGAAACTTCCAGATATTCCTGGAGTATGACCAGGATGTGAGTTTGACACTTGGAGAAGGAAACCGAGAAGACAGACTGCATACTCTCCAGTATTACTGACTTCCTGGTTTGCTGCCGGGGTCGTCGTTCATTAGAGCACGCCGTAGCAAAACATTTTGCAATGGAAAAGGAACGTTTTGGTATTGGACAGGTCAGATAGTTTTGTGCCTACTGAACACTACTCTCTGGTCAGTACTGTAGGAGGGAGAGATGGGGGACTGTTCTGTAGGAGGGAGAGATGGGGGACGGTACTGTAGGAGGGAGAGATGGGGGAAGTAGGGAGAGATGGAGGACGGTACTGTAGGAGGGAGAGAGGAGGATTGGGGGAGAGATGGAGGACGGTACTGTAGGAGGGAGAGAGGAGGATTGGGGGAGAGATGGGGGATGGTACTGTAGGAGGGAGAGATGAGGATTGGGGGGGAGATGGAGGATGGTACTAGAGGAGGGAGAGAGGAGGATGGGGGGAGAGATGGGGGATGGTACTGTAGGAGGGAGAGAGGAGGATTGGGGGATGGTACTGTAGGAGGGAGAGATGCTTTCTCTCTGTCAGGGGAGCTGTTAGTCAACTGGGGTCAGCTGAGATGGTTTTCTGTTCGTCCGTTTGGAAATGTTATACAGGCATGTTCAGTGTGACGCTTATTGTGTTATAACTGAATCCTCTTCATTCCTATTTGTAACAAAAAGGGTTCTACAAGAGGAGCTGTTGCATTTCACATAATCAATGTTACATTGCGAACTTGTACTGTTGTCATTAGCTGAGTCATGTCTCTGAATAAATCCTTTCCCTTCCTGTGATTGGTCCGTGTAGCTGAGCGTACGGAGGAAAAGTGCCAAGGAGACGTTTGGGAGTTTCTTTAAGAACATGGTGAAGAGTGCTGACGAAGTCATCATCTCAGGAATAAAGGTGGGTGTGGCTTCCTCATATCACACAATAGCTCTGTTCGAGAGCATCAAATCCATGATGCATTGTGGGTAAATGCTTTTTTTAACTTAAGGTGATTTGTAGCAGTCGCCTGCGCTATCAACTGCAATGTCAAACAAGCCCAATGGTTTTACTGTGGATTTCCGTGGAAATCCATTTTGTGAGGTCTGCTGTGCATTTAAAAACTAGATAGAGGAAAACCGTACAATGCATTAGAGCGGCAGACTCTTTGAAAGAGACCCAGAAAGTCACGGTTCAGCCGAGCAGGGCCCTTCATATCCACAATGAACATATGACTTTGTATGTGTGTATCTTAGGCAGAAGGTTGATGCTGGTTGGAACTTTTTCTTCTGAACAGAACCACACAATTTATTTCCCCCGACCAGCAAAATAAAGTTGTGAACCGGTTCCAACCAAAACAAAGTACCGGTTTATATTGTTCCTTTTTAACATGTGAAATCAACAGTTAAAAAAAACCAACAACAACATTTAGCTCATTAAATAACTTCACCAATCAGTGTAGATAGAGCAGGTTAGTTGTTTACATGCGTGATGGACAGACAAGTGTAACCTATGGTGCAAGATGTGACTGAAGGGTTGAGGAGCAGGCTTGAAGCGCTGGGTATCTTGTTATGACATCATTATCTGAATTAGCTCCATAGAGGTATACCTACGGAGGAGTGGCTTCTATGAAGGAACTTTGAATGTCCTTTGAGCTAGCACGCTAACATGCAGAGTGACACCAGAATGAAAAACACGTCTTACCTTTTTGTAGTTAACAAATCCAACGTGAAATGTGATAACTAGGCCTAACGTTAATCCAAATCTTTCTCCCGATTCTAACGACAGTACAGTAATCTTAGACCTTGGGGGGGTGGGGCAGGAAGTCTAAACAGGATTTTCAGCTTACTGGAATACGTTTCTGAGTAACAGTTAGGGCTTTGCATAGGCGCTTTGTTACCGTTTCTCTTGTGGGACTACATGCTTTTAAAATAACGGTTCTGTTCTAGAACAGTATTGATCACTTTCTTTCCGTGTTCCGTTTTTCTGTTCCTTGAAAAATTTCGTTATTTTCCTGTTTTTGGTTCTGTTTCCTGAACCAGTTCCAACCCCTGCTTTTTACATTATTTTTCTTGCAGGAAGTCGATGATTTCTTTGAGCAGGAGAAGACCTTCCTGCTTGATTATTCGTCCAAGATCAAAGACTCCACTGCCAGGGCAGAGAAGATGACCCGCTCCCACAAAAGTAGGACTATGATAGCAACACCAACAAACATCTGTTGTCAAATATGAATTGGAAATATCTCTTTGCTTTCTTGTGTTATTGATAAGAACAGTTTCCTCCCCCCTCATTTATTTTTTATAAAGCCCTTTTATTACATCAGCAGTTGTCACAAAGTGCTTTTAAAGATACCCAGCCTAAAACCCCAAAGAGCAAGGCTGAGGGGTGGCCTGTCCTCTTATGGCTGTACCGGGTAGAGAGGAACCAGGCTCCGAGTGGTGGCATGTCCTCTTCTAGCTGTACCGGGTAGAGAGGAACCAGGCTCCGAGGGGTGGCCTGTCCTCTTCTAGCTGTACCGGGTAGAGAGGAACCAGGCTCAGAGGGGTGGCCTGTCCTCTTTTGGCTGTACCGGGTAGAGAGGAACCAGGCTCCGAGGGGTGGCCTGTCCTCTTCTAGCTGTACCGGGTAAAGAGGAACCAGGCTCCGAGGGGTGGCCAGTCCTCTTTTGGCTGTACCGGGTAGAGAGGAACCAGGCTCCGAGGGGTGGCCAGTCCTCTTCTAGCTGTACCGGGTAGAGAGGAACCAGGCTCCGAGGGGTGGCCTGTCCTCTTCTAGCTGTACCGGGTAGAGAGGAACCAGGCTCAGAGGGGTGGCCTGTCCTCTTTTGGCTGTACCGGGTAGAGAGGAACCAGGCTCCGAGGGGTGGCCTGTCCTCTTCTAGCTGTACCGGGTAAAGAGGAACCAGGCTCCGAGGGGTGGCCAGTCCTCTTTTGGCTGTACCGGGTAGAGAGGAACCAGGCTCCGAGGGGTGGCCAGTCCTCTTCTAGCTGTACCGGGTAGAGAGGAACCAGGCTCCGAGGGGTGGCCTGTCCTCTTCTAGCTGTACCGGGTAGAGAGGAACCAGGCTCCGAGGGGTGGCCTGTCCTCTTCTAGCTGTACCGGGTAGAGAGGAACCAGGCTCCGAGGGGTGGCCTGTCCTCTTCTAGCTGTACCGGGTAGAGAGGAACCAGGCTCCGAGGGGTGGCCTGTCCTCTTCTAGCTGTACCGGGTAGAGAGGAACCAGGCTCTGAGGGGTGGCCAGTCCTCTTCTGGCTGTACCGGGTAGAGAGGAACCAGGGTCCGAGGGGTGGCCTGTCCTCTTCTGGCTGTACCGGGTAGAGAGGAACCAGGCTCCGAGGGGTGGCCTGTCCTCTTATGGCTGTACCGGGTAGAGAGGAACCAGGCTCCGAGGGGTGGCCTGTCCTCTTTTAGCTGTACCGGGTAGAGAGGAACCAGGCTCAGAGGGGTGGCCTGTCCTCTTTTGGCTGTACGGGGAGAGAGGAACCAGGCTCCGAGGGGTGGCCTGTCCTCTTCTGGCTGTACCGGGTAGAGAGGAACCAGGCTCTGAGGGGTGGCCAGTCCTCTTTTGGCTGTACCGGGTAGAGAGGAACCAGGGTCCGAGGGGTGGCCTGTCCTCTTCTGGCTGTACCGGGTAGAGAGGAACCAGGCTCCGAGGGGTGGCCTGTCCTCTTATGGCTGTACCGGGTAGAGAGGAACCAGGCTCCGAGGGGTGGCCTGTCCTCTTATGGCTGTACCGGGTAGAGAGGAACCAGGCTCCGAGGGGTGGCCTGTCCTCTTATGGCTGTACCGGGTAGAGAGGAACCAGGCTCCGAGGGGTGGCCTGTCCTCTTCTGGCTGTACCGGGTAAAGAGGAACCAGGCTCCGAGGGGTGGCCAGTCCTCTTTTGGCTGTACCGGGTAGAGAGGAACCAGGCTCCGAGGGGTGGCCTGTCCTCTTCTGGCTGTACCGGGTAGAGAGGAACCAGGCTCCGAGGGGTGGCCTGTCCTCTTCTGGCTGTACCGGGTAGCGATTTAAGAGTACATGATAGTTTTAAGACGTTCGAACGTTCATAGATGACCAGCTGGATATGTGGTGCAACTTCTTCCACTATGTTATCCATACTGGGTGTTGATTATCTTGTCTTCTGTCTTTGTGTCAGGTGTTGCTGATGATTACATCCACATCTCTTCTACTTTGAACAGTCTCTCTGTCGATGATAACACAGCACTTAAAAAGTGAGTAAACAATATAAATATATTACAGCACTAAGTTTATGAACGGGGCCGTAGTTACCTCAAGCCAACAACAGGTTACTAAATTAATGGTTTTTCATCTCTAACCCAATATCAGGAAAAAAAAAACCTGAAAAAGAATGTTTTCTCAACTATTGATGGGTTTGTGTGTCCCCCTTCAGGCACTTTGAGAAGTTAGCGGACCTGTTTGAGAAACTCCGGGTAAGAACCACAGTGCTGTTCTTCAGCACTCCTCAACTATTTACTATTTTAATTCTCTTTTATATGATCCCTTTAGTGTCCATTTCCATCAACATTCATTTTGTGAAGTCAGCAATACATTTAAACACTTGTGTGTGCTTTTGCTTTTTTTTTAACATTTAAAATGTTTAGTCATATAGCAGATGCTCTTATCCAGAATGACTTAAAGTTAGTGTATTCATCTTCAGATATCTAGGTGAGACTACCACATTTCTCAGTCATAGGAAGTACATTTTTCCTCAAAGTAGCCATCGGCTAGTAATGCAAAGTCAAGTGCGAGTGTTCGTTCACGAAAGGCTAGGGTGTTATTTTGTATGTGTCTGAGCATGGTGGTAGTGTCCCATCTCAAATCCAACTGTATCTGTCACAGGCTTCTTAACAGCAGGTGTAGACTAACAGTGAAATGCTTACTTACAGGCCCTTCACAACAATGCAGAGAGAAATAATGGAAAGATAACATGAATCATTGTGTATTTATTCCTCATGTTAACTTCGCTATATTCACAGGGTACCAGTAGAGTCGATCTGCAGGGGTACGAGGTCATTGAGGTGGATATGTACATATAGCCAGGGGTAAAGTGACTAGGCAGCAGGATAGATAATAGACAGTAGCAGCAGCGTATTTGATGTGTCAAAAAAGTTAGTGCAAAAAGGGGGTCAGTGCAGATAGTCCGGGTAGCTATTGGTTAACTATTTAACTAACTAGCAGTCTTATGACGGGGGTAGAAGCTGTTCAGGGTCCTGTTGGTTCCAGAGCTGGTCCTGCCAGTACAAAGTGGAGGGTTGAGTGACGTCATAGAACACAGATTTGTATTTATATCTAACCGTCTGGTCCTGCCTGTAGAAAGTGGAGGGTAGAGTGGCGTCGGACCAGGAGCTGAAGCTCACAGAGCTACTCCGGTACTACATGAGGGACATCCAGGCAGCCAAGGTGAGCCACCTCTAGTCTGCCAGTCTGTTTCTCTCTCTCCAAAACCCCCATGAGCTTCTATTGACCGTTGAATCGTTGCTATGAGATCCATCGAACTGTTGGTGGAGCATCCAAGACCACCAGAGTGCTGGAGTTTATTTCATTCTATTGAATAGTTTTATTCTAAATGCACCTGGAAACACGATAGGCGTGCATGTCACTTACATTACCTGGAAACACGATAGGCGTGCATGTCACTTACATTACCTGGAAACACGATAGACGTGCATGTTATTTACATTACCTGGAAACACGATAGGCGTGCATGTTACTTACATTACCTGGAAACACGATAGACGTGCATGTCACTTACATTACCTGGAAACACGATAGACGTGCATGTTACTTACATTACCTGGAAACACGATAGGCGTGCATGTTACTTACATTACCTGGAAACACGATAGACGTGCATGTTACTTACATTACCTGGAAACACGATAGACGTGCATGTCACTTACATTACCTGGAAACACGATAGGCGTGCATGTTACTTACATTACCTGGAAACACGATAGACGTGCATGTTACTTACATTACCTGGAAACACGATAGACGTGCATGTTACTTACATTACCTGGAAACACGATAGACGTGCATGTTACTTACATTACCTGGAAACACGATAGACGTGCATGTTATTTACATTACCTGGACACACGATAGACATGCATGTTACTTACATTACCTGGAAACACGATAGACGTGCATGTTACTTACATTACCTGGAAACACGATAGACGTGCATGTTATTTACATTACCTGGACACACGATAGACATGCATGTTACTTACATTACCTGGAAACACGATAGGCGTGCATGTTACTTACATTACTTCTTTCAAGGACAAGAAAATAACAGGCTTATTGTCACCACATATAGAAAACCACCAGATCAGTGATGTTTCTGCTTATAACCATAAGTTAAGTATAGAAATCCTAAGATGTGTCAAATAAATGAGATCCAGCTCAGGACTCCGGCTATGTATTTGGTTTGTCAACTTGCTAGCTAAGTGGCTAGATGTCAAGATCAATCTTCTTGGTTACAGCAGAGACATTCACCCCCCTCCTGGATCAACATCTTTGTTGCGTAATGTTTTCTTTTTTTGCGCCCCCCCCACCCCAAAAATAAGAAAAAAACATTTGTTCTGAAATAACCCCCGTTGTGTGCACATTTGGTAATACCGTCAACCCCGGTATGGCACAGAAACGGTATGAACATCTGCATACCACCCTACCCTATTAACGTGTGTGTGTGTGTGTGTGTGTGTGTGTGTGTCAGGACCTGTTGTACAGACGGGCCAGGGCCCTGGCAGACTATGAGAACAGTAACAAGGCTCTGGACAAGGCCCGGCTGAAGAGTAAAGGCGTTCCTCCAGCCGAGGAGCACCAACAACAGTGTCTGCAGAAGTTTAACACGCTTTCTGAGTCGGGAAAAAGAGGTGTGTATGTGTGTAAAGCCTGTCGCTCTGCTTCCCAGTCGAAACTGTTGTTTTTATTTCATCTAGTTTTTAAGTCAAAGGTCCTTTTGGGAGTATGTGAGCACAGACGTTTTTCACCGGGTGGAGTTCTGCAAGGAGCAAACTGTACCTATTGTATCCAGATGCTTTTTTTAGACAGTGTGGCTGTATGTTTGGGGCAAACATGTTGTAACGTAATACAGTACAGTGAGTTAACAGCATGGTGTTCTCTTCTCAGAGCTGACCAGTTTTAAGGGCAGGAGAGTGGTGGCTTTCCGGAAGAATCTAATAGAGATGGCTGAACTGGAGATTAAGCATGCTAAGGTGAGTCAGACTGGAGACTCTAGCGTTGTCCTTTTTTCTTTCTGTATTTTATATGTATTGGGGGGGGGAGAGATTCCGAGAGATTCAATTCCACAATATCGTGTGTGTGTACGTATATACAGTTGAAGTCGGAAGTTTACATACTTAGGTTGAAGTCCATTAACTCATTTTTCAACATCTCCACAAATTTCTTGTTAACAAACTATAGTTTTGGCAAGTCGGTTAGGACATCTACTTTGTGCATGACACAAGTAATTTTTCCAACAATTGTTTACAGACAGATTATTTCACTTATAATTCACTGTATCACAATTCCAGTGGGTCAGAAGTTTACATACACTAAGTTGACTGTGCCTTTAAATAGCTTGGAAAATTCCAGAAAATTATGTCATGGCTTTAGAAGCTTCTGATAGGCTAATTGACATAATTTGAGTCAATTGGAGGTGTACCTGTGGATGTATTTCAAGGCCTACCTTCAAACTCAGTGCCTCTTTGCTTGACATCATGGGAAAATCAAAAGAAATCAGTCAAGACCTCAGAAAAAAATGTAGA
Organism: Salvelinus namaycush; assembly: GCF_016432855.1. Classification (NCBI taxonomy): domain Eukaryota; kingdom Metazoa; phylum Chordata; class Actinopteri; order Salmoniformes; family Salmonidae; genus Salvelinus; species Salvelinus namaycush. The sequence continues at coordinate 4,358,552 of NC_052341.1, read as the reverse complement.
CCTCCACAAGTCTGGTTCATCCTTAGGAGCAATTTCCAAACGCCTGAAGGTACCACATTCATCTGTACAAACAATAGTACGCAAGTATAAACACCATGGGACCACGCAGCCGTCATACCGCTCAGGAAGAAGACGCGTTCTGTCTCCTAGAGATGAACGTACTTTGGTGCAAAAAGTGCAAATCAATCCCAGAACAACAGCAAAGGACCTTGTGAAGATGCTGGAGGAAACAGGTACAAAAGTATCTATATCCACAGTAAAACGAGTCCTATATAGACATAACCTGAAAGGCCGCTCAGCAAGGAAGAAGCCACTGCTCCTAAACCTCCATAAAAAAGCCAGACTACGGTTTGCAACAGCACACGGAGACAAAGATCAGACTTTTTGGAGAAATGTCCTCTGGTCTGATGAAACAAAAATAGAACTGTTGGCCATAATGACCATCATTATGTTTGGAGGAAAAAGGGGAGGCTTGCAAGCCGAAGTGCACCATCCCAACCGTGAAGCATCATAAGGCAGGAAAATTATGTGGATATATTGAAGCAACATCTCAAGACATCAGTCAGGAAGTTAAAGCTTGGTTGCAAATGGGTCTTCCAAATGGACAATGACCCCAAGCATACTTCCAAAGTTGTCGCAAAATGGCTTAAGGACAACAAAGTCAAGGTATTGGAGAGGCCATCACAAAGCCCTGCGCTCAAACCCATAGACAATTTGTGGGCAGAACTGAAAAAGCCTGTGTGAGCAAGGAGGCCTAAAACCTGACTCAGTTACACCAGCTCTGTCAGGAGGAATGGACCAAAATTCACCCAACTTATTGTGGGAAGCTTGTGGAAGGCTACCAGAAACATTTGACCCAAGTTAAACAATTTAAAAGCAATGTTACCAAATACTAATTGAGTATGTAAACTTCTGACCCACTGGGAATGTGCTGAAATAAATACAAGCTAAAATAAATCATTCTCTCTGCTATTATTCTGACATTTCACATTCTTAAAATGAGGTGGTGATCCTAACTGACCTAAGATAGGGAATTTTTACTAGGATTAAATGTCAGGAATTGTGAAAAACTGAGTTTTTAAATGCATTTGGCTAAAGTGTGTATAATCTTCCGACTTCAACTATATGCATGTGCACGCTGCAGGTGGTGTTACCTGCTAGACCAGGCCTAAGCACAACACTCTACATTTTTGTTGGAAACGGGATACCTAGTGAGTTGCACAAGTGAATGCATTCAACACGAAATGTCTTCCTCATTTAACCCCTCTGACTGCCTTCATCTACGTCCACTTCATCGCCATCCAGGGAGCAGTTGTTGTCGGGGGTCAACTGCCTTGCTAGAGGTCCATGTTATGTGGCTGTGATTAGGCTTGTGCGGTATAACTTGTATGTACCATATACTGGGTATTAGGGAAGAGACATGGGATAGTTTTTCCAATACTGTTGAAACAATAAAATAAAGTTTTTTTTAATACGTTTTAATATTTTTTTTACCTACTTTTAAAGTAAATACAGTACCCGCAGTAAACTTGTGCAATAGGTTAGGAGATAAAGATCTTTGTCCTTCTTCATTTCACCTGTTACATAATAGTTTTTATTATGAAGCTTCCTGGTAGTCCTCAATCACGTGGTATTTGCTGACAAGCACACAACGACACGAGACCTGAGTCTTGTGAGTCGGTCACTGTTGTGCATCATGCTCCAGGTGATCTAGTTACAGTAGGGAATTCACAAATAAATGTTTACCAGTTGGATATCTTATAACTATTAAGTTACCTGTCTAACATGTGATAAATGTTCTGCAGTTGGCTTGCTAATTTAGTAGCTAGTTAGCTATCTAAGTGGTTAGCTTCTTCCAAATTCAAGCGTTGCTAGGTAACAGCCGAGTATCCCCTCCTGGATCAAGAGCCTTCCTGTCTAATATTTGTTATGTACACATGCAGCAATCTGTGACTAGCAGTTTTTAGTTACTTGTTTAGGTCAGAGACAGTAATATGCTCACAATGCGCTCCTTAGCATTTTGTTTGAATGGGATATAAAAAATAAAAAAAATCGATGGGATTTTACATGTACTTGTTAGCGTTGATAACGTTCGTTTTACAGTCTCAGTGGGGTTTGAAAACAGCACCCCAGTTCAGTGCTGGTATTACCGAATATCCCGGTATGGCACAAGGTCAGTATGACAGTCCGCCCAAGCCTAGTAGTGGTTCATGTTATGTGGTCGTGGTGTGTATATATTGTGTTGTAATCCTTGTGAAATGTCTGTTGTTATGGATATGATGCTGATGTCTCTGTTCTCTCTTACAACAGAACAACATGTCTCTGCTGCAGGGCTGCATTGAGCTGTTCAAGAGCAGCTGAGCCACTGGTCTCTTACCAACCCTCCCAGACCACTGACCAGCCGGGCTTGGCGTCAGTCTGTTTCTGCTCTCTTGTCAACTCCTTATGGAATCGTCGTGCAGAACCGTGACTGGAGTAGGAAAATCACAAACGGATCTGGGACCAGGATATTGACCAGCAGGCTTTGAGAAGGGAATCTGGATTCCCCTTCTCTCCACATGTCAAACTCATTCCACGACGGATTTTCGCTCCACCCTTGTACTTGATTGATGAATTAAGGTCACTAATTAGTAAAGAACTCCCCTCACCTGGATGTCTAGGTCTTAATTGAAAGAAAAAAACAAAAACCCACAGACACTGGGCCCTCAGTGGAATGAGTTTGACACCCCTCTAGTCCCGGGGGAACCTGGATATCCAGGGCACACGTTTGAATGAGTTTGACACCCCTCTACTCCCGGGGGAACCTGGATATCCAGGGCACACGTTTGAATGAGTTTGACACCCCTCTACTCCCGGGGGAACCTGGATATCCAGGGCACACGTTTGAATGAGTTTGACACCCCTCTACTCCCGGGGGAACCTGGATATCCAGGGCACACGTTTGAAAAACTTCCCTTTTGCAACGGAAAACAAAAATAAACATTTCTTATTGGACAAGATTAGATAGTCCCTCCCCATTTCACTAATTTGCGGGGTGTTTCGTGCCTTGAACCCGATCCTGGATACCCCCTTCCTCCACCCCAAAAATGCCACTTCAGAAACCTGCATATGTCTGTTTGACTGTTTCTGTCTGGATGTTTAGTCTCTGTCCACCTGCCCCTCCGTGTCTCCTTCTACCCCCTCCGTGTCCCATGGAACACTCCCCTTTAGTGATGACAGCATTCCAGAACAGGGAGAATCCAGCATCCTGCAGCATCTTCTGACCTTCCTCCTCCATCTGTTTTTCAATCATGGATTATCTGAATCTTGGGTTATCTGAATTATTTGTATTGTGGATGGATTACTCTTGTTCTTGTATTGGATTCTCTATTTGTAACAATTATGGACTTTTTGCCGGATTGTGATAATGTTTATAATTGTTTTGGTTGCTTTTCAAGGCATGCGCCCACTAACCCCGTTACGCCCTTCACTTGTACATATAAAGAAAGCCAGAATTGAGGTTGAATTTGGTCCTAGCATAACAGTTGAACTAGGCAGAGTGGAGTAATCTGGTGTTTTTAATGGTGCAGGCATAGCTAGCAATAATGGAATAGTTAGGTTTTCTCATTGCAACGCCACTTTAAACCACTCTCTCTAATACTAGTCTGAAGAGTGACAGCTGAGCTCAGCTGCTGCCTCTCTGGTTTGTAATGGAACCGTTTACAGGGTCCTATTAGGCCACGCTGTAGCAAAAATGTATTTCAATGGAAAACTAAAACAATCGTTTCTTATTGGACAAGTTCCGATAGTCCCTTCTTGTTTTCCTTCCCGTTTGGTACCTTAGTGAATAGGACCCAGATGGGAGCAACTGTTTACAAAGAGGGTATAAAGAGGGTATAAAGTGGATGGAAAAGGGGGGGGGGGAAATACAAATTTTGTGCCTAAATAAAGGTTCTTGTGACTTCGTCATGATTGTCCACCCTTCTGCCAAAGTCTGAAACTTTCACACTCCCGTCATGGATTTAAAAGCATTAGGTTGATGTAAGCATTGGCTGAAGGGAGTTTCCACCATTGTTAAATGCATGACGGTGTAGTCTGGAAATGCTCACTTTGGGAGAAGGGTGGAGAATTGGGACTTGGCCTAATACTCTCTCTCCATTACCATACTCTGAGATTAGGCTGGGTTGAACTCGCTCAAACCGCCAAGTGAAGAGACATACTCTTTTTCATGATTTAAGAAGTGTGTGGTAGTTTGTCCAACAGTGTGGTACCACACAGAAATGCTTTGGCTGTACCTCAGGAATGGCAACGTGGCTCTTTCCGCATATTCGTCTACATTACTGCCAGTAATAACTGGAGCCAAATAATGTTTTTGATTTGAGACATACATATATTTTTGACAAGTTTAATTCCACATAATATGGACCAGTTGATTTTAGTTTTTACTACAGACCATGTCAGTGTCAGCACTGATAGTTGTCAAAGTTTACTGCCGTACACATGATACTTAAGTGGTCCGTGTGCCCGGTCTAGACTAAGGAGTGACTAGTGAGTGCCAGGCAGCTATGGTTTCTGTGCTAAGTGAGTCAATATTCAGTGGACTAGGCTGAGACCTTTGACACTGTCGGTGAAGTCCACCCATAGTAGAGGACTGAATGCAGTTGGTTCTAGTTAACATTTTAAGCAATAGACTTACATGGCCATTTTGGCTATTGGAGAGTAACTCTGGTCCCAGCACTTATTCAGAGGAGTGTGACTGATGTGTGTGTGTGTACTTCAGCGTCAGCTTGTAGCTGTTGTCTATGTCCCAATTCTTTCACATGCTTCCCTAAGTGTGCACTTGTTCACTTCCCTTCATGGATTTTAAAGGGACTGACTAGCGTAAGGAAAATGGAGGAGACTCCTATGCTTACACCAATGATCCAATGCTTTCAATTGTGTGTACAGGATGAATGTGCACTACCTAGATAAGTAGGATGTTCCTGTGCACTTCATTGATATCCTGCTGTGTTTACTAGTGTGGCTTCCTGTGCACTTCATTGATATCCTGCTGTGTTTACTAGTGTGGCTTCCTGTGCACTTCATTGATATCCTGCTGTGTTTACTAGTGTGGCTTCCTGTGCACTTCATTGATATCCTGCTGTGTTTACTAGTGTGGCTTCCTGTGCACTTCATTGATATCCTACTGTGTTTACTAGTGTGGCTTCCTGTGCACTTCATTGATATCCTGCTGTGTTTACTAGTGTGGCTTCCTGTGCACTTCATTGATATCCTGCTGTGTTTACTAGTGTGGCTTCCTGTGCACTTCATTGATATCCTGCTGTGTTTACTAGTGTGGCTTCCTGTGCACTTGCTCTTATGGAGATGTACTGAGCAACACTAACCTATCCTCCCATCCAATCATCTTGCTTAGTACTGCTGGTGCCGGATTGGTTTGAAGAATCGCATTTTAGGGTTCTTATTTCTCCAATTGCTTTTTGTTACTGACGGAACCTTTTTTTATATTGTTACACTAGCCTGGGTGCCGGTCTGTTAGCCTGGGTGCCGGTCTGTTTCTGCTGTCTTACCTACTCCTTATGGATTTGTCATGCCATCTTTGATTTGGCAATGGAGTTGGTAAACAGATCAGGGACCAGGCTGTAGGAGACCACAGATCTGGGACCAGGCATAAATGTATTAATCTGTAAAAGAAAAGGGTTCATATTGAAACAAAAATGATTGAATTCTTTGAATTGCTTTGGAAAATGAGGGATTTTTTTTATTTTGTACATTTTATCTATGGTGGTAAATACTAAACAATCATTTCCATGCCCAGAGAGGGCTGTCTTATGAAGTGGTGTTTTGATAATTGAATGGATTTCTAAATCATTCCAACTGTGAATTACTTAGTTTTTTTTCTTACCGAGCATCACTTTTTTTTTTTTTACGTTTGCAATAATTACATTAAATAAGTCCTACTTTCCAAAATCCTTAATGTGTTAGTCTCTTATTAATTAACCTTGTGTGATATCATTCTGATGATATTATTACTATTGAAACGATCATCGACTGTTACCAGGGCCATGGTACCCTCACACCAGCAGGTGGTGCAGTCTGCATACTGAAGAGGATGAGGGAGAGTAGACCCAACAAGCTGTCTCACTGCAGAATCAAGACGTTCTCCTTACGTCAAATTTCAAAGTGTTTATTTTTTTAAATCAAATTGTATTGGTCACATACAAATGTTTAGCAGATGTTATTGTGGTGTGGGGGCTGTGCTTTGGCGAGGTGGGTGGGGTTATATCTTGCTTGGTTGGCCCTGTCCGGGAGTATCGTCGGGTAGGACCACAGTGTCTCCCGACCCCTCTTGTCTCAGCCTCCGGTATTTATGCTGCAATAGTTTGTGTCGGGGGGGCTAGAGTCAGTCTGTTATATCTGGAGTATTTATCCTGTCTTATCCGGTGTCCTGTGTGAATTTAAGTGCACCCTCTAATTCTCTCTCCTCTCGGAGGACCTGAGCCTCAGGACTACCTGGCCTGATGACTCCTTGCTGTCCCTAGTCCACCTGGACGTGCCGCTGCTGCAGTTTTAACTGTTCTGCCTGCGGCTATGGACCTGTTCACCAGACGTGCTACCTTGTCCCAGACCTGCTGTTTTTCAACTCTCTACCTCACCTACTGTCTCTAACTCTGAATGATCGGCTATGAAAAGCCAACTGACATTTACTCCTGAGGTGCTGACCTGTTGTACCCTCTACAACCACTGTGATTATTATTATTTGACCCTGCTGGTCATCTATGAATGTTTAAACATCTTGGCCATGTACTGTTATAATCTCCACCCGGCACAGCCAGAAGAGGACTGGCCACCCCTCAGAGCCTGGTTCCTCTCTAGGTTTCTTCCTAAGTTCCTGCCTTTCTAGGGTGCTTTTCCTAGCCACCATGCTCATACATCTGCATTGCTTGCTGTTTGGGGTTTTAGGCTGGGTCTCTGTATAGCACTTTGTGACATTGGCTGATGAAAAAAGGGCTTTTATAAATACATTTGATCTAGAGAAATGCTCGTGTTGCACCTGCTGCACTGTATCGTTACATTTCTCCAAACGTCAAATATCGAGGTTAAAGATGTAAGTTTAGGCACTCAGTCCAAATGGTTAAGGTTTAGGATGGGGTAAAAAAAAAAAAAAAATCCACTACAGGGTTTAAACCTTCTGATCAAGAGTCATAGGATTGATCATTCAAAGTAGTTCTGTGTGAATTACTTTTATTTAGTGTTTTTCTTTTTACTGTGATTGGATCAGAAGGTTGCATGTTCTAAGTCAGGAGATTACCCCTGTCCAGAAGCCCAAGCAAAACCCAAGCCTACTTGATGCTAATAGCGCTCACTGTTGAGTGAGCGCTAGCGCCCAGTGGCTGGTTTTGAAGGCATTTCCCAAACGTCTTATTTCGACATCAATCTTGGACGACCTGGCTGAGTCGACCTCGCCAAAAACCTAAACTACTATAACATCTGGAATGGAGTGTTCTTTAACTTATTGCTTTGCCTTCTCTCATCCCACCATAGTCTGTCAGGTGCGTGTGTGGATTGATAGGGTCTTTTCATGCACAACATTTGGAAAAAAGCTAATACGAAAAAAAACATTTTTTTTGCAGAATGTGTTCGTTGCATGAATAGACCCTATAATTACCGCAATACTCCTACATAAATAAATGTACAGTACTTTCTCTCGGAGCGTTACTACTATTGCTTTTGGTCCTAAAGGATTATTTAGGACTATGTGCCTGTTCAGAGTTTCCATGCTCACTGTAAGATTACCTTCGGCAGTGCTGATTTGATAAAATATTTGGGAGTGTCATGTGAATGTACTGTAGCAGAGGAATGGCTGCCTTGGACTCAAACAGAAACGTATGTTGACTACTGGAAGAGTAACTTGCCTGGCTTAGAAACCGCAGGAAGTAGGGGTGCTGAGAGTGCTGCATCACTTCCTGATAAATCACAATTTAAATATATATTTTGTGAATAAATCCACCAGACTAATGCACTAGGGCCTATATTACTCCTTTATAAGCCGAGGAAAATTACTTGATAACAAAAATGTCCCTCAGTCCAGTGTAGTATTTTATTCACTTGAGAGTTACATGCTGAACACGTGTAAATTAATTTAGCGACGCGAGCGTTGCCAAAAATGTACACATACATGTTATTCAATCATTGCACCCACACTGCTCGCGCGCGTCAACAAGCGTCTGTGTAGCCAGGCGCTAAAATAGAACTTGGTTCTATTTGTGCAGCTTGACGAGCTGCAAGTCCCTCCTCTCCCATCTCCTCATTGGTTTTTAGGAGGATATACCCACGTGGGTGATTGAAAGATGAACTGAGGTCCACAGTCCAGTTGGTGGTGGTAATGCACCTTAAAGTTGGTTGCCAACCGCCATATAAAGTCCACAGAAGAAGAAGAAGCCTGAAGGAGGAGAGATTACTAGAAACTAACTAGATAGTACCTGTTTATCTGTGGATAAATTGTCGGTGTAGAGGACCATTGTGCATTTCAGCTAAAATAACAACCCAATGTTTATATCCCAGGACAAATTAGCTAGCAACAGCTAGCTAGCTAAATGGCCATGAATGTTTCACACCTGTCCCCAAATGAATATAGTTCAGATTTCATTTTGATATTTCAACCAGTGTGTTCAGATTGAGTCTGGGTGTGGATGGACAAAATCAACATGCTCGCGTGCGTCATCTGGTATGTTAGGGTTCAGCCTGGTGTAGTATACTGTAGGGTTCAGTCTGGTGTAGTATACTGTAGGGTTGGGGTTCAGCCTGGTGTAGTATACTGTAGGGTTCAGTCTGGTGTAGTATACTGTAGGGTTGGGGTTCAGTCTGGTGTAGTATACTGTAGGGTTGGGGTTCAGTCTGGTGTAGTATACTGTAGGGTTCAGTCTGGTGTAGTATACTGTAGGGTTGGGGTTCAGTCTGGTGTAGTATACTGTAGGGTTCAGTCTGGTGTAGTATACTGTAGGGTTGGGGTTCAGTCTGGTGTAGTATACTGTAGGGTTCAGTCTGGTGTAGTATACTGTAGGGTTGGGGTTCAGCCTGGTATAGTATACTGTAGGGTTCAGTCTGGTGTAGTATACTGTGCGGTTGGGGTTCAGTCTGGTGTAGTATACTGTAGGGTTCAGTCTGGTGTAGTATACTGTGGGGTTGGGGTTCAGTCTGGTGTAGTATACTGTAGGGTTGGGGTTCAGCCTGGTATAGTATACTGTAGGGTTCAGTCTGGTGTAGTATACTGTAGGGTTGGGGTTCAGTCTGGTGTAGTATACTGTAGGGTTCAGTCTGGTGTAGTATACTGTAGGGTTGGGGTTCAGTCTGGTGTAGTATACTGTAGGGTTCAGTCTGGTGTAGTATACTGTAGGGTTGGGGTTCAGCCTGGTGTAGTATACTGTAGGGTTCAGGCTGGTGTAGTATACTGTAGGGTTTAGTCTGGTGTAGTATACTGTAGGGTTGGGGTTCAGTCTGGTGTAGTATACTGTAGGGTTCAGTCTGGTGTAGTATACTGTAGGGTTCAGGCTGGTGTAGTATACTGTAGGGTTCAGGCTGGTGTAGTATACTGTAGGGTTCAGGCTGGTGTAGTATACTGTAGGGTTTAGTCTGGTGTAGTATACTGTAGGGTTCAGGCTGGTGTAGTATACTGTAGGGTTCAGTCTGGTGTAGTATACTGTAGGGTTTAGTCTGGTGTAGTATACTGTAGGGTTTAGTCTGGTGTAGTATACTGTAGGGTTCAGGCTGGTGTAGTATACTGTAGGGTTTAGTCTGGTGTAGTATACTGTAGGGTTCAGTCTGGTGTAGTATACTGTAGGGTTCAGTCTGGTGTAGTATACTGTAGGGTTTAGTCTGGTGTAGTATACTGTAGGGTTCAGGCTGGTGTAGTATACTGTAGGGTTCAGGCTGGTGTAGTATACTGTAGGGTTCAGTCTGGTGTAGTATACTGTAGGGTTCAGTCTGGTGTAGTATACTGTGGGGTTGGGGTTCAGTCTGGTGTAGTATACTGTAGGGTTCAGTCTGGTGTAGTATACTGTAGGGTTCAGTCTGGTGTAGTATACTGTAGGGTTTAGGCTGGTGTAGTATACTGTAGGGTTCAGGCTGGTGTAGTATACTGTAGGGTTCAGTCTGGTGTAGTATACTGTAGGGTTCAGTCTGGTGTAGTATACTGTAGGGTTCAGTCTGGTGTAGTATACTGTAGGGTTCAGTCTGGTGTAGTATACTGTGGGGTTGGGGTTCAGTCTGGTGTAGTATACTGTAGGGTTCAGTCTGGTGTAGTATACTGTAGGGTTCAGTCTGGTGTAGTATACTGTAGGGTTCAGGCTGGTGTAGTATACTGTAGGGTTCAGGCTGGTGTAGTATACTGTAGTTGAGTTAAAAGGAAATGCCAGTGTGCCTCAGGGACTTGTCACCACCAAAACACACACACTGTGACTGTACATATCCTGCTTGGTGAGCACTGCTTAGCAACCGCCACTAAACAAACCAATGGGCCGACAGCCCTACGCTGGGCCCCTGAAATACACTGGCCAAGCTCTTTACACACGTCTGCTTGTTAGGGTGGACTAAAAACAAATGGTTTGGTAAAAGCTTTTGTAAGGCCTTATTGATGCTATCTACTTTCTACAGACCGGATGTTATACAGAACTGATACGATCTATCGATCGGATGCTATCTACTATCTCCTGAACTGATGTTATACAGACCTGATGCTATCTATAGATCTGATGCTATCTACTATCTCCTGACCTGATGTTATACAGACCTGATGCTATCTATAGATCTGATGCTATCTACTATCTCCTGACCTGATACTATCTATAGATCTGATACTATCTACTATCTACAGACCTGATACTATCTACTATCTCCTGAACTGATGTTATACAGACCTGATGCTATCTATAGATCTGATGCTATCTACTATCTCCTGACCTGATACTATCGATAGATCTGATACTATCTACTATCTCCTGAACTGATGTTATACAGACCTGATGCTATCTATAGATCTGATGCTATCTACTATCTCCTGACCTTATACTATCTATAGATCTGATACTATCTACTATCTCCTGAACTGATGTTATACAGACCTGATGCTATCTATAGATCTGATGCTATCTACTATCTCCTGACCATATACTATTTATAGATCTGATACTATCTACTATCTCCTGAACTGATGTTATACAGACCTGATGCTATCTATAGATCTGATGCTATCTACTATCTCCTGACCTGATACTATCGATAGATCTGATACTATCTACTATCTCCTGAACTGATGTTATACAGACCTGATGCTATCTATAGATCTGATGCTATCTACTATCTCCTGACCATATACTATTTATAGATCTGATACTATCTACTATCTCCTGAACTGATGTTATACAGACCTGATGCTATCTATAGATCTGATGCTATCTACTATCTCCTGACCTGATACTATCGATAGATCTGATACTATCTACTATCTCCTGAACTGATGTTATACAGACCTGATGCTATCTATAGATCTGATGCTATCTACTATCTCCTGACCCGATACTATCTATAGATCTGATGCTATCTACTATCTCCTGACCTGATACTATCTATAGATCTGATACTATCTACTATCTCCTGAACTGATGTTATACAGACCTGATGCTATCTATAGATCTGATGCTATCTACTATCTCCTGACCTGATACTATCTATAGATCTGATACTATCTACTATCTCCTGAACTGATGTTATACAGACCTGATGCTATCTATAGATCTGATGCTATCTACTATCTCCTGACCCGATACTATCTATAGATCTGATGCTATCTACTATCTCCTGACCTGATACTATCTATAGATCTGATACTATCTACTATCTCCTGAACTGATGTTATACAGACCTGATGCTATCTATAGATCTGATGCTATCTACTATCTCCTGACCCGATACTATCTATAGATCTGATGCTATCTACTATCTCCTGACCTGATACTATCTATAGATCTGATACTATCTACTATCTCCTGAACTGATGTTATACAGACCTGATGCTATCTATAGACCTGATGCTATCTACTATCTCCTGAACTGATGCTATCTATAGATCTGATGATATCTACTGAACTGATGTTATACAGACCTGATGCTATCTACTATCTACAGAACTGATTATATCTACAGAACTGTACATGTATACACTGTCCCTTGTATTATGAACTTTAAACTGCTATGTTTCTGGTCAATCAGCATTTTACCCCAGTAAATATTTTTTCCCGTGCAAGCGTGCATGTGTGTGTCAGCTACACTGTGAGGGTATCCTCCGAGATTTGCCGAGACTTCCTAAGCAAACATTATACTAACGTGTGGAGGGCAAACAGTAATTTCCCACACTAGACTGACTGGCAAATAACACTCACTATCACACTGCAGAAAGTGCTGACTATGGTTGCATTCCAAATGGCAACCTATTCCCTATATAGTGCACTACTTTTGACCAGGAACCATAGGGAATATGGGTCCATTTGTGACAGTCATACCTCTATCAGCACCCAGGTAAAGTGTTCTGATAACTACGTTGCCATGATGATATTTAAGTGTGTTTGAGTAAATTAGAACAGTTGTTTTACTTATTTTTCTATTTTTTTATTTTACATATTTGATAGACGTATTCTGTCCTGTCCAATGAACTCGTCCAAAGTCAATGCCATGGTGGGAACATAAGAGTATGTAGCCAATGCTGTCATAGAGTCTTTGTAGTACTCTGACGTCATAAGAGACATGTCAGCACCTATTCTAACCCCACTAATAAATCATTTTAATAATAGTACATTGTTACCTCTTATCTCTCGTTTCATGGAACATGTCAACCGTGTTGTTTACTGGTAATTGCAGTTTAATTGTCTTTAAGTAAGAATGCTCCTCCCTGGCTTTTTTGGGTGAGGTGACTGTTGACACGCACACAGCCAGCTCTCACTATACTCTTTGTGTCATGACTCCTGAGTTGGGTTGGCCTGATCACGCCTGACTGTAGCCTGCTGCTACTGACTCACAGGGTCAGCGTTACCATTAGGTCAGCGTTACCATTAGGTCAGAGTTACCGCGGGGTCAGAGTTACCGCGGGGTCAGAGTTACCATTTTCTAAAGCCAGCTGTGGTTGATAGTTTGAAGGAACCTCTGCAACAGTGACAGTAAACTACTAATGACTAACAGGGACTCTGACAGTAGGTCCTGTGGTTGAATGTTGGAACCTTTGCAACTCTAGTGTGTGTTTCACACAAACCCTCCACTGAAGAACCAATGAGAACAGAACACATCAGTAGTGTGTTCATGTTCAAGCCTGGGTCGTATTCATTAGTGCACCCCGAAGCGAAACACTTTGCAACAGAAAACCCAAAAAGTGTTTCTTATTGGAGAAGTTGAGGTAGCTAGTACTGCCCTGTTTTCAGTCCGCTTTCTTACGTGTTTCAGTCCGCTTTTTTCCATTTGACGCCAAATGACTATGACCCAGTCATCTGCCAGCCCATGTGACCCAGCCAGCCACAGCAAATTTAACAATGTGTTTGGAGCGTGTCACTTGAAAATAGCTCTAGGTTATTGGCAGTCTGTTTACCAGAGCACAGATCCAAAGAGCAACCTACAGTATTACTAGGATGGAAGTCAACCATTAACGTGGTTATCAGAGCTGGCTGATCTATGATCACATACAGACACACAAACACTTTCTTGGACTGCATTGTTGGTTAAGGGCTTGTGACTAAGCATTTCACTGTTGTATTCGGCGCATGTGACAAATGAAAGGTGATTTTGATTTGAAGGCATTAGAGTACCAAGCTCCTCCTTGGCATTGCCGTGGCTCTCTATCGATCAGTACCAGATGGTAGACCATGACCATCAATGCTCCTGATAGGCTGCATACATTTATGACACACACACACACACACACACATCCAGACGTTTGTGTAGTCTGCAGGGCTATGCCACAGGAAGTAAAGTCAGGTCAGGAAGTCCAGTAGAGTAATGACTGCCAGTCCAGGATGTGGAAAAGATCTGGTCAAGAGAACCGCATGGCAGTGCATCATGGGCCCTGGTCAACAGTAGTGCACTGCATAGTGTGGGTGTTTGTGTGTGTGTGTGTGTATATGCGTGCGTGTGTTTTATATCCGTGTGTGTGTCCGGGCCTGGCAGATTGTAGTGGCATTGGTGGAGACTCTGGAATGTTCTTTCCTCTCAGCATCTGGCTGCCGATCCCTGTATGCAGCTGTGTGTCTCTCTCTCCTATCTGTATGCCTCTCTTCTCACAGTCTGTTGACTGGGCATTAGAGGGTACAGTGGAATCTGAAACGGGGAGCAGGATGCTAGGATCAGCTGTGTCTCTCTCCTGTCTTATCGCCATGCCTCTCTTCTCACGGTATGTTGCACAATTCAGCTCCACATTCAATCTGGATGTGATGAACACATAATGGAAAATGGAGCATAATGAGGGTGTGCAGTGGGAATTGCCCCTGGTGGGATAAATAAAGTTCAATTGAATTCAAATTGTATTTGAATTAAGAGATAAGAATAACAAATATTTACAGAGCAGCAGTAAAATAACAATAGCGGGGCAATATACAGGGTGTACCGGTACAGAGTCAATGTGGAGGTTATATACAGGGTGTTACGGTACAGAGTCAATGTGGAGGCTATATACAGGGTGTTATGGTACAGAGTCAATGTGGAGGCTATATACACGGGGTACCGGTACAGAGTCAATGTGGAGGCTATATACACGGGGTACCGGTACAGAGTCAATGTGGAGGCTATATACACGGGGTACCGGTACAGAGTCAATGTGGAGGCTATATACACGGGGTACCGGTACAGAGTCAATGTGGAGGCTATATACACGGGGTACCGGTACAGAGTTAATGTGGGGTCTATATACACGGGGTACCGGTACAGAGTCAATGTGGAGGTTATATACACGGGGTACCGGTACAGAGTTAATGTGGGGTCTATATACACGGGGTACCGGTACAGAGTCAATGTGGAGGCTATATACACGGGGTACCGGTACAGAGTCAATGTGGAGGCTATATACAGGGTGTTACGGTACAGAGTCAATGTGGAGGTTATATACAGGGTGTTACGGTACAGAGTCAATGTGGAGGTTATATACAGGGGGTACCGGTACAGAGTCAATGTGGAGGCTATATACAGGGGGTACCGGTACAGAGTCAATGTGGAGGTTATATACAGGGGGTACCGGTACAGAGTCAATGTGGAGGTTATATACAGGGTGTTACGGTACAGAGTCAATGTGGAGGTTATATACAGGGGGTACCGGTACAGAGTCAATGTGGAGGCTATATACAGGGAGGTACCAGTACAGAGTCAATTTGGAGGCTATATACAGGGGGTACTGGTACAGAGTCAATGTGGAGGTTATATACAGGGTGTTACGGTACAGAGTCAATGTGGAGGCTATATACAGGGTGTTATGGTACAGAGTCAATGTGGAGGCTATATACACGGGGTACCGGTACAGAGTCAATGTGGAGGCTATATACACGGGGTACCGGTACAGAGTCAATGTGGAGGCTATATACAGGGGGTACCGGTACAGAGTCAATGTGGAGGTTATATACAGGGTGTTACGGTACAGAGTCAATGTGGAGGCTATATACAGGGGGTACCGGTACAGAGTCAATGTGGAGGTTATATACAGGGGGTACCGGTACAGAGTCAATGTGGAGGTTATATACAGGGGGTACCGGTACAGAGTCAATGTGGAGGTTATATACAGGGGGTACCGGTACAGAGTCAATGTGGAGGCTATATACAGGGGGTACCGGTACAGAGTCAATGTGGAGGCTATATACAGGGGGTACCGGTACAGAGTCAATGTGGAGGCTATATACACGGGGTACCGGTACAGAGTCAATGTGGAGGCTATATACAGGGGGTACCGGTACAGAGTCAATGTGGAGGCTATATACACGGGGTACCGGTACAGAGTCAATGTGGAGGTTATATACAGGGGGTACCGGTACAGAGTCAATGTGGAGGTTATATACAGGGGGTACCGGTACAGAGTCAATGTGGAGGTTATATACAGGGGGTACCGGTACAGAGTCAATGTGGAGGCTATATACAGGGGGTACCAGTACAGAGTCAATGTGGAGGCTATATACAGGGGGTACCGGTACAGAGTCAATGTGGAGGCTATATACAGGGGGTACCGGTACAGAGTCAATGTGGAGGCTATATACAGGGGGTACCGGTACAGAGTCAATGTGGAGGCTATATACAGGGGGTACCGGTACAGAGTCAATGTGGAGGCTATATAGAGGGGGTACCGGTACAGAGTCAATGTGGAGGCTATATACAGGGGGTACCGGTACAGAGTCAATGTGGAGGCTATATACACGGGGTACCGGTACAGAGTCAATGTGGAGGTTATATACAGGGTGTTACGGTACAGAGTCAATGTGGAGGCTATATACACGGGGTACCTGTACAGAGTCAATGTGGAGGCTATATACAGGGTGTTACGGCACAGAGTCATTGTGGAGGTTATATACAGGGTGTTACGGTACAGAGTCAATGTGGAGGGTATATACAGGGGGTACCGGTACAGAGTCAATGTGGAGGTTATATACACGGGGTACCGGTACAGAGTCAATGTGGAGGCTATATACAGGGGGTACCGGTACAGAGTCAATGTGGAGGTTATATACAGGGTGTTACGGTACAGAGTCAATGTGGAGGCTATATACACGGGGTACCGGTACAGAGTCAATGTGGAGGTTATATACAGGGTGTTACGGTACAGAGTCAATGTGGAGGCTATATACACGGGGTACCGGTACAGAG
The DNA here is from genome assembly GCF_016432855.1 of Salvelinus namaycush. Lineage (NCBI taxonomy): Eukaryota > Metazoa > Chordata > Actinopteri > Salmoniformes > Salmonidae > Salvelinus > Salvelinus namaycush. The sequence continues at coordinate 4,341,701 of NC_052341.1, read as the reverse complement.
TCAATGTGGAGGCTATATACAGGGTGTTACGGTACAGAGTCAATGTGGAGGCTATATACACGGGGTACCGGTACAGAGTCAATGTGGAGGTTATATACAGGGGGTACCGGTACAGAGTCAATGTGGAGGCTATATACACGGGGTACCAGTACAGAGTCAATGTGGAGGTTATATACAGGGGGTACCGGTACAGAGTCAATGTGGAGGTTATATACAGGGTGTTACGGTACAGAGTCAATGTGGAGGTTATATACAGGGTGTTACGGTACAGAGTCAATGTGGAGGCTATATACACGGGGTACCGGTACAGAGTCAATGTGGAGGCTATATACACGGGGTACCGGTACAGAGTCAATGTGGAGGCTATATACAGGGTGTTACGGTACAGAGTCAATGTGGAGGCTATATACAGGGTGTTACGGTACAGAGTCAATGTGGAGGCTATATACAGGGTGTTACGGTACAGAGTCAATGTGGAGGTTATATACAGGGGGTACCGGTACAGAGTCAATGTGGAGGCTATATACAGGGGGTACCGGTACAGAGTCAATGTGGAGGTTATATACACGGGGTACCGGTACAGAGTCAATGTGGAGGTTATATACACGGGGTACCGGTACAGAGTCAATGTGGAGGCTATATACAGGGGGTACCGGTACAGAGTCAATGTGGAGGCTATATACAGGGGGTACCGGTACAGAGTCAATGTGGAGGTTATATACACGGGGTACCGGTACAGAGTCAATGTGGAGGTTATATACACGGGGTACCGGTACAGAGTCAATGTGCGGGGGCTCCGATGTCTAGGTAATTATGTATATGTAGGTAGAGTTATTAAAGTGACTATGCATAGATAATAAACCGAGAGTAGCAGCAGCGTAGAGGGGGGGGGGGGGGGGGGGGCAAATGCAAATAGTCTGGGTAGCCATTTGATTAGATGTTCAGGAGTCTTCCTGAATTGAATTGCATAACTTGCGAAACAACATGTGAAGTGTCTCGCTTGAATAGATACACCTGGAGCAGAAGAAGCCTTGTGAAACCGACTACTGAAATGACTTGTCACGACGAGTTTTAGACACAATCATTTTGTAATCCAGCAATGGAACCTGAATATGCCTCTATATTCACGTCTTGCAGATGCCAAAAAGGCCCCCGTCCACAATGTCTGCTTCATCAGAGAGAATGTCTGTCAGTGGTTGGAATTCACTATTCACGACACAGTGCTGTTTTGTGCGAATGTGTTGTATGGGGGGTAAAACGTGACAGAGTAACTGTACAGACCATAACACACTATAAAGACACATAGGCATAGGCTGTAGTATTTGTTTCTAGGATAATGTAAGGTAGCAGCAGATGAAGCTATGATTTTACTTGTGCTGTGTGTTTGTGCCAGTATTTCACGACTACAGATAGTCGGGTTAGTTTGCCCTGCCCTGCCTAGGCAATGTATTGCGTCATTGATAATACTGTTTGCTCATGACAAAATTATCAGAAGTCGAATTATACTCAAGAAAACACTACATAAATGCTGATGAGAAACATATAGGATATAAATCATTATTTTGTTGGTCCACATAAAATCTCTATATTTATGTTGTTGTCTGGGGCATAAATACTGTACTTCATATGAATTTCATCATGTGAATTTCATGTGAATACTCACTGGCCAGTTTATTAGGTACACCACCCCATTCACGAAAATGGATCGCTCCTACAGACAGTGAGTCACGTGGCTTGCTATATAAAACAGTCAGACAGGCATAGAGACATTCAGTTACTGTTGGATTAAACGTTATAATGGGAAAAACGAGTAACCTAAGTGACTTAAGAGTGTGGTATGATCATCGGTGCCAGGGGTGGCAGATCTAGTATTTCAGAAACGGGTTTTCCTGGCTCACGTTAGGTCCCTTGAAACCAATTGAACAGCCTTTGAACGCCACACCTTGTAGAATCCATGCCCCGAATAATTCACGCTGTTCTGGAGGCAAAGTGGGAGTCCGATTCGGTATTCGATGTGTGTACCTAATAAACTGGCCACTGAATGTTTATAGTTCTGTTTCTGATATAATGGTAGCATTTGCCAAAGTTAGCCAACAGCAGGCTTTGCGTAAGGGGGAGTTAAGGGTACACAATGACTGAATCACAAATGGCACCTTATTCCCTATATAGTACACTACTTTTGACCAGAACCGTATGGGCCCTGGTCATAAGTAGTGAACTTTATAGGCAGGTGGGTGCCGTTTGGGATACATCCCATGTTGAACTTCTAGGAGCTGGATATGAGTCACAGGGTGTTGCCAAAAATGAGGAAACAGAGCCGGAGAACAGAGCAGAACCGAGCTGAGTAAAGTAGAGCAGAGTAGAACACTATAATAAAAAATAAAACAATAGTTAGGTAGGTGCTTATATTTGTCATATTTCACACATGTACAAGTGTGTATTATACATATGTGTGAATTGGAAATATCCCAACTCTCCCTGAGACACTCTCTGAGAATGGGTTACGGCCAGGGTCAGCCACTAATGTAGGCTTCGGGATGTTTCATTAGTACAGGCCCAGGAGAAGAATAAAGTGTTTCAGGATCTCCTGAACGTTGCTGGGTTGAACTTGAAGATGTCAAGGCCCCAGTAGTGCATCGGATACAGTTGCTTGCGAAAGTATTCACCCCCCTTGGTATTTTTGGGCCTTTCAGAACAGGTGTATATATACTGAGATCATGTGACAGATCATGTGACACTTAGATTGCACACATGTGGACTTTATTTAACAAATGATGTGACTCTGAAGGTAATTGGTTGCATCAGATATTATTTAGGGGCTTCATAGCAAAGGGGGTGAATACATATGCACACACCACTTTTCATTTTTTAATGTTTTAGAATTTTTTTAAACAGGTTCTTTTTTTTGATTTCACTTCACCAATTTGGACTCTTTTATGTGTGTCCATTACATGAAATCCAAATAAAAATCAATTTAAATTACATGTTGTAATGCAACAAAATAGGAAAAACACCAAGAGGGATGAATACTTTTGCAAGGCATTGTAATAGCCACTCCTTTAGCCATCTCCTTAAACCATAACAGTTTTTCCATTCATCATCAATCCATTTAATCCCATCACTGTAAAAAAATAAAAAAATAATCAGTTATAATGTCCATTTTTTTTTTTATAATGCCCCAACCCAATGGATGTTTTCCTACTATTTGTATCCACCCACCCTAACCGAGATCACCGTTGAAATGTCCAACCTCTACTCCATCCAGACCAAAATGGACAAGCAATTGTATCTGAGTATGGATGAGCTCCTTACATTCTATGGGATCCTCGTCCCATCTGGGTACAGCTTTGTTCCAAGATGACACATGTACTGGTCACTTGACAGTGATGTACACAATGAAAGCCTTTGATGCAAATGTGGAGAAATCGATTTGATAAAATAACGACCTCAGTTCATGTGGTTGACAACACAAAGATCACTGACGACCATTTTTTTTAAAGGTTAGGCCCATCTTCTCCCAGCTCAATCAGTCATGCCATTTCAGGAATGGCTGTCAGTGGATGAGAGCATGATCTGATACTATGGCCGACATGGATGTGAGCAATTCATAAGAGGTAAACCAATCCGGTTTGGTTACAAGCTATGGAGCCTTGCCTCATCCAGTGGTTACATGTATCAAATGGAGCCATATGGGGGATCCCACACTCTCCTCCCTGAGACTGGGTTGGGTCAGGGACCCAGTGTTGTTCTTGGTGTTGCAGAGCAATCTCAGGCGCCTCAAGGTTGCAAGTTCCTTCATGACCTAACCTCTTCACTTAGCTTGCACCCCGTCAATGTAATGACAAAAAGAGTATATGGGAAGTCTGGAACGACGAGGAACAAAATCGTCTGTTTTGATGTCCCATTCAAGCCAGAGAAAGACTTCATGAAGTTACCCTGTGGAACTTCTGAGGTTCTGACCCAAGGAGACAAGTTGCTGGTCCATTGGAAAGACAATAACATTGTCACAGTGGCAACAAACATGGAGGAGAATTACATTGAGACCGCTGGCTAGAGATGGAACAAGTAGCGACGTGTCTTTGACAAAGTCCCACAACCAAAATGCATCAACCGACTCAATGAGCACATGGGTGGTGTTGACCTTCACGACCTACAGGTTTCAAGATACCATGTCTCAATCTGGTCTAAGAAGTGGTGGTGGCCCATCTTTGCATGGTCTCTCAACAGTGCACTCGTAAACAGCCATTTATTTTACAGAGACGTTATGGGAGGGACCATCGACCTGCTCACCTCTTCACGGATAGTGGCACAGTCTCTTATGCAAAAGTTTGGCCCGAAATCACTGAGCCACGGAAGGAGATCTCTACTGGCTGCTACTGTTGAAGATCAGGTAAGATATGACAAAGCTTCTCACTGGCCAATCAACGCGATGCACCGGTTCCAGAGAAGTCGGCATTGTGACAAATGCACTACCTATGCCTGTGAGAAATGCACTACCTATGCCTGTGAGAAATGCACTACCTATGCCTGTGAGAAATGCACTACCTATGCCTGTGAGAAATGCACTACCTATGCCTGTGAGAAATGCACTACCTATGCCTGTGAGAAATGCACTACCTATGCCTGTGAGAAATGCACTACCTATGCCTGTGAGAAATGCACTACCTATGCCTGTGAGAAATGCAAAGCGCCACTGCACATTGAGTGCTTCAAGATAAACCACAGACAGTAGAAAAGGAGATAAGAGGGGCTGAAAAAGCCAATGGAAGAAAAAAAGTCAAGTCAATAAAGGGTGAGGAGACGCAGTACAATGGACTCTAGGAAGAAAAGAAAAGTAGATGAAAAAGACAATCAAAATGACTGATATGTTTTTGGAAAAGGTCAATTCATTGAAGACGACTGATCACAGTTCAAAATAGTGATGCACAAACTAATTGTGCACTTGGTTCTGAAGCATACCTCTATGCTATATACACTACCGTTCAAAAGTTTTGGGTCACTTAGAAATGTCCTTGTTTTTGAAAGAAAATCACATTTTTTTTGTCCATTTTAAAATAACATCAAATTGATCAGAAATACAGTGCAGACATTGTTAATGTTGTAAATGAAAATAAAAAAAATAAAAAAATAAAAAAATGGAATATCTACATAGGCGTACAGAGGCCCATTATCAGCAACCATCACTCCTGTGTTCCAATGGCACATTGTGTTAGCTAATCCAAGTTTATCATTTTAAAAGGCTAATTGATCATTAGAAAACCCTTTTGCAATTATGTTAGCACAGCTGAAAACTGTTGTGCTGATTACAGTTTTTTTTCTGAATGCTGAAACACTAATAGTGATTATTGAAGCACAATCTCTGAAACCATTAAGACTTGTAGCCAATGCATTTACCAAGTGTTGCCAAACTGAATGCACATTCTCTACTTTACACTCAGGTTGTAATTTTATATCACACTTGTGGCAAAACTGGGAACATTGGTCTCTACGTTGCTACACTATTTCGCCAATTGCCTTTCCACATTGACTCATGTAAAAACACTTTTAGATACTGAGTTCAGTTACAAATCAGAGCTTCAGCACTATAAATAGGCCACAGGTAACCATTTGGTTTGAACAACAATGGAGGCCAATATTGAACAGAGTAAGAGGGGTGAGAACTACAGGAGGACGAGGAGGTGAAGAAATAAGAGGAGGAGGAAGTAGGAAGGGGAAGAGGAGGATGAGGAGGTGAAGAAGTAAGAGGTGGAGGACAAGGAGGAGAAGGAAGAGGTGAAGTAGGACGGGGAAGAGGAAGAGGAAGGGGAGTCAGGAACACAATAAGTGATGAAATCACAGTGACTGTGGTTGACCATGTTGTCAATGATGGGATGAGCATGAGGGAGGCTGGGCAACGGGTTCAACCAAATCTGAGCAGCTATACTGTTGCAGGTATCATCCGAATATTTCAAAATGAGAACCGGTAAGTAACTAAGTGCTGTAGTCTTACTGGTACAGTTATATTCACTGTACGTTCATAATGAGAAGGATCACTGAAACCATTCAAATGTTTTTACACAACTGCAAGAAAACCAGTATCTGGTGGAAGAGGTCGACTGTTCACCTCAGAGCAGGAGACCCACATTGTAAATATGGTCAATGCAAATAACTGCATCAGACTCAGAGAACTGCAGGACCACAAAATGGTAGATAACACCATATTCCAAAACGTCAACAGAGTGAGTCTCTCTGCACGGTCTCGTCTACTGAAACGCAATAGAATTAGGATGAAGCAGCTGTACAGAGTCCCCTTCGAAAGAAACTCAGACTGTGTAAAACAACTGAGATATGAATATGTGCAGGTAAGCTATACTATCCTATCATTGGTACTGGATCTGGAAGTGTATGGTACTACATCATATTGACTGATCCCTGTCTTTTCCTACTGTGCTACATTGTCTTGTCTCTTTCAGAGAGTCATGGAGCTAGAAGCAGATGCAGTGCATCATGAGCTAATATATGTGGACGAGGTCGTTTTCAACCTGGCAAAAACAAGGGGCCGCGGCAGAAATATCATGACCCCTGATCGATGGACACCGTGCCATCATCAACGTCCCGGGACAACTTGGTGGCAACATAACAATGTGTGCAGCTATTAGTCAAAACGGCGTCCTTCACCATCATGCAATCCTAGGCCCATAGAGCCACTGCACACATTATCACATTTCTGGACACCCTCCACAACAGACTAATCCCTAATGACCAGGGGCCAGAGTAGTTTCCACCAGGCTGTTGTGGTCTGCAATTGGTTCATAGGTCACCCACTTCTCATCACACTCAATCTCCCCCATACTCTCCGTTCTTGAGTCCTATTGAAGAATTCATCTCTGCATGGTGTTGGAAGGTGTATGATCGCCAGTCCCACCAACGCATACCTCTTCTACAGGCAATGGAGGAGGCTTGTGGAGACATGGATCAGGGGTCATGCCAGGCCTGGATATGGTACTCCAGGCGATACTTCCCACGCTGCCTAGCTCAAGACAACATCGCATGTGAAGTGGATGAAGTCTTCTGGCCAGACTCACAAAGAAGGTGAGGTGAGGGCACATTTTTTTCAGTTCTTTTTTTTCCTCCTGGGGGAAGAGTGGGAGCAGGGAGCCTGGTGCCCTCGAGCGCCGGGGGGGGATGAGCGGGAGCGGGGAGCCTGGTGCCCTCGAGTGCCGGGGGGGATGAGCGGGAGCAGGGAGCCTGGTGCCCTCGAGCGCCGGGGGGATGAGCGTGAGCAGGGAGCCTGGTGCCCTCGAGCGCCGGGGGGGATGAGCGGGAGCAGGGCGCCCTCGAGCGCCAGGGGGGAAGAGTGGGAGCAGGGAGCCTGGTGCCCTTGAGCACCAGTGGGGAAGAGTGGGAGCCTGGTGCCCTTGAGCGCCGGGGGGATGAGCGGGAGCAGGGCGCCCTTGAGCGCCAGGGGGGAGGAGTGAGAAGAGGGAGCCTGGTGCCCTCGAGCGCCAGGGGGGGATGAGCGGGAGCAGGGCGCCTGGTGCCCTCGAGCGCCAGGGGGGGATGAACGGGAGCAGGGCGCCTGGTGCCCTCGAGCGCCAGGGGGGGATGAGCGGGAGCAGGGCGCCTGGTGCCCTCGAGCGCCAGGGGGGGATGAGCGGGAGCAGGGCGCCCTAGGTGTCATTGACTCTGTTTATGTGTTTCATGTCTGTGTGCTTTTCGTGTTTCTTGTTTGTGCGCTTTTCGTGGTCCTTGTTCTATTTATTATTACATTTTCACTCCCTGAACTTGCTTCCCAACTCCCAGCGTACGTGTTACAGAATAACGCCTCACCAAAGGGGAGCATCATGGAGTTGTTTTTTGTTTTGTAGGTGACGTCTGTGTTTCGCTACTGGGGATGCCTCAGCCGGCTCGTTGGGCTTCCATGCCACAGCCGGCTCGTCGAGGTTACAAGACTTGGTTGGTCCGTCAAGCATCTGTGGCCAAGGCTACCGAGGATGCCTCGGCTAGCTCGTCAGGCTCCCATGCCTCAGCTAGCTTGACAGGTTCACAAGACTCGGTTGGATCGTCAGGCTCCCATGCCTCAACCGGCTTGTCAGGCTCCCGCACCTCAGCAGAAGCGATCGGTCTGGTCCCCGGGACCATCCCTCTGATCGGTGTCCTGCGGCTGGGGCCGTGCTTCAGGGAGGGTGTACTGTCTCCGGCGCTCGAGGTCGCCAGTCTGCTTATTATTACGCACACCTGTCACCATCGTTACGCACACCAGCGCCTCATGAGACTCACCTGGACTCCATCACCTTCCTGATTACCTTCCCTATAACTATCACTCCCTTTGGTTCTTTCCCTCTGAAACTCTGTGTTTCAAGTCTGTACGCTTTTCGTGTTTCTTCTTTTTGTATTATGTTCTATTTATTATTCAATTTGCACTCCATGAACTTGCTTCCCGACTCCCAGCATACACGTTACATAAGCAATGTCCCCAAGCACTCTGGCAGCTTTCATGGCTGGGATAAATTCTTTCCTCTTCTGGCACACAGCTTCGGGATAGTCCTTGTTGAGGTAGATGTACGTTCCTCTCAAGGTAGCTTGAGGTATGTGGAAGGCGCTCTGACGTAAAAATTGTGATCAAATTGTTACATTGAACTTGTTCAATGAAAAGATCATAATCATTAGAAAACAAATTACGGACTCTTCGAATATGTGCATTTTTACAGAACTCACTAGCGCTGACAACCTGGTCTGATGATTTCTGGCTGTTCCTGTTCCCAACCTGGCCTTATGATTCCTGGCTGTTCCTGTCCCCATATTGATTGATGGTCCCTTCCCTGACCTAATTTCACCGATCGTGCTAGCATGTCGGCGGGTAGCCTAGTGGTTAGAGCGTTGGGCCAGTAACTGAAAGTTTGCGAGATCGAATCCCCGAGCTAACAAGGTAAAACTATGTAATTCTGCCCCTGAACAAGGCAGTTAACCCACTGTTCCTAGGCCGTCATTGAAAATAAGAATTTGTTCTTAACTGACTTGCCTAGATAAATAAAAAAATGTCCCGGACCCCTGAGATGATTTCACCGGTCGCACCAGCATGATGTCACGGACCACTGACCTGTTTTCACCGGTCGTGCTAGCATGTCCCGGACCACTGACCTGTTTTCACCGGTCGTGCTAGCATGTCCCGGACCACTGACCTGTTTTCACCGGTCGTGCTAGCATGTCGGCGGGTAGCCTAGTGGTTAGAGCGTTGGGCCAGTAACTGAAAGTTTGCGAGATCGAATCCCCGAGCTAACAAGGTAAAACTATGTAATTCTGCCCCTGAACAAGGCAGTTAACCCACTGTTCCTAGGCCGTCATTGAAAATAAGAATTTGTTCTTAACTGACTTGCCTAGATAAATAAAAAAATGTCCCGGACCCCTGAGATGATTTCACCGGTCGCACCAGCATGATGTCACGGACCACTGACCTGTTTTCACCGGTCGTGCTAGCATGTCCCGGACCACTGACCTGTTTTCACCGGTCGTGCTAGCATGTCCCGGACCACTGACCTGTTTTCACCGGTCGTGCTAGCATGTCCCGGACCACTGACCTGTTTTCACCGGTCGTGCTAGCATGTCTCGGACCACTGACCTGTTTTCACCGGTCGTGCTAGCATGTCTCGGACCACTGACCTGTTTTCACCGGTCGTGCTAGCATGTCCCGGACCCCTGACCTGTTTTCACCGGTCGTGCTAGCATGTCCCGGACCCCTGTTGACAAAGTAGGATGTGCTTTTGCCTCTGCGTTGCTTGCTCTTTTGGATTTTAAGCTGGGTGTCTGTAAAGCACTTTGTGACAACGCCTTTATTTAATACATTTGATTGATTGATGGTCCCTTCTTGTGTAGCCTATTTTCTCTACCTCAGCATGACAGATGAAAGACAAGTTGTCAAGGTTTTCAGTTCCTATTCAGATGGTTGCCTGGAAATCAGTGGTGGAAAAAGTACACAATTGTCATACTTGAGTAAAAGTAAAGATACTTTATTTGAAAACAACTCAAGTAAAAGTGAAAGTCACACAGTAAAATACAACTTTAGTGAAAGTCTAAAAGTATTAGGTTTTAAATATACTTAAGTATAAAAAGTAAATGTAATTGCTAAAATATACTTAAGTATTCAAAGTAAAAGTAATAGTATAAATAATTTCACATTCCTTATATTAGGCAAATCAGACGGCATGATATATATTTTTTTTAAATATTATGGATTGCCAGGGGCACACTCTAACACTCAGACATAATTTACAAACGAAGCATTTATGTTTAGGAAGTATGCCAGTGTCACGGCCGTCAATAGAAGTAGACCAAGGTACAGCGTGGTGAGCGTACATATTCCTTTATTTATTATGACGCCGACAAAAACAATAAACAATCCAAAACAACCATGAAGCTAAAGGGCTATGTGCCACAAACAAAGTTAACTTCCCACAAAGACAGGTGGGAAAAAGGGATACCTAAGTATGGTTCTCAATCAGAGACAACGATAGACAGCTGTCCCTGATTGAGAACCCTACCCGGCCAAAACATAGAAATACAAATAATAGAACTAAAGAACATAGAATACCCACCCCAAATCACACCCTGACCAAACCAAATAGAGACAAAAAAAGGATCTTTAAGGTCAGGGCGTGACAGCCAGATCAGAGGCAGTAGGGACGACCAGGGATGTTCTCTTGATAAGAGTGTGAATTGAACCATTTTACTGTCTGCTAAACATTCAAAATGTAACCAATACTTTTGGTTGTGAGGGAAAATGTATGGAGTAAAAAGTATGTTATTTTCTTTAGGAATGTAGTGGAATGCAGTATTAATGTAGTGGAATGTAGTATGAATGTAGTATTAATGTAGTGGAATGTAGTATTAAAATCTACCCTAACCAGAAACCGTGGATGGATGGCGGCATTCATGCAAAACTGAAAGCGCGAACCACCGCATTTAACCATGGAAAGAGATCTGGGAATATGGCTTAATATAAACAGTGTAGTTATTCCCTCCGCAAGACAATCAAACCAAGTGAAATGCCGGTACAGGGACAAAGTTGAGTTGCAATTCAACGGCTCAGACACGAGACGTATGTAGCAGGGTCTACAGGAAATCACAGAATACAAAAAGAGAACCAGCCACGCCACGGACACCGACATCACGCTTCAATACAAACTAAAAACACCTTCTTTGCCCGCTTTGAGGATAATAGAGTGCCACCGTCGCGACCCGCTAACAACGACTGCGCCCCACCCTCTCTGTGGCCAACGTGAGTAAAACATTTAAATGTGTTAACCCTCGCAAGGCTGCTGGCCCAGACGGCATCCCTAGCCGCGTCCTCAGAGCATGCGCAGACCAGCAGGCTGGTGTGTTTACAGACATTCAATCGCTCCCTATCCCAGTCTGCTGTCTCAGCATGCTTCAAGATGGCCACCATTGTTCCTGTGCACAAGAAGGCAAAGATAACTGAACTAAATGACTACTGCCCCGTAGCATTCACTTCTGTCATCATGAAGTGCTATGAGAGACTGTCTAAGGATCATATCACCTCCACCGTATCGGCCACCCTAGACCCACCTCAGTTTGCATACCGCCCCAACAGGTCCACAGAGGATGCAATCGCCACCACACTGCACACTTCCCTATCCCATCTGGACAAGAGGAATACCTATGTAAGAATGCTTTCATTGACTGACTAAAGCTCAGCATTCAACACCATACTACCCTCCAAACTCATCATCAAGATGGAGGCATCGGGTCTCAACCCCGCCCTGTGCAATTGGGTTCTGGACTTTCTGACGGACTGCCCCCAGGTGGATGAAGGAACAACTTCTCCACTTTGCTGACCCTCAACACTGGGGCCCCACAAGGGTGCGTGCTCAGCCCCCTCCTGTACTCCCTTTTCACCCACGACTGCGTGGCCGTGCACGCCTCCAACTCAATCCTCGAGTTTGCACACGACACAACAGTAGTGGGCTGGGACTACCAACAACGACGAGACAGCCTACAGGGAGGAGGTGAGGGCAATAGGAGTGTGGTGTCAGGAAAACCACCTCTCACTCAATGTCAACAAAACAAAGGAGACGATTGTGGCCTTCAGGAAACAGCAGAGGGAGCACCCCCCCCTCCCCCCCCCCCCCTATCCACATCGAAGGGACAGCAGTGGAGAAGGTGGAAAGTTTTAAGTTCCTTGGCGCACAGACAAACTGAAATGGCCAACCCACACAGACAGTGTGGTGAAGAAGGCGCAACAGTGCCTGTTAAACCTCAGGAGGCTGAAGAAATTTGGCTTGTCACCCAAAACCCTGACAAACTTTTACAGATGCACAATAGAGAGCATCCTGTCGGGCTGTATCACCGCCTGGTACAGCACCTGCACCGCCCTCAACCGCAAGGCGCTCCAGAGTATGGTGCGGTCTGCACAACGCATCACCGGGGGCCAACTACCTGCCCTCCATGACACCTATAGCAACCGATGTCACAGGAAGGCCGAAAAGATCATCAAGGACAACAACCACGCGAGCCACTGCCTGTTCACACTGCTACCATCCAGAAGGGCGATGTAATATTTACATATCTTACATTACTCATATCATATATACAGTTGAAGTCGGAAATTTACATACGCCCTTAGCCAATTACATTTAAACTCAGTTTTTCACAATTCCTGACATTTAATCCTAGTAAAAAAATCCCTGTCTTAGGTCAGTTAGGATCACCACTTTATTTTAATAATGTGAAATGTCAGAATAATAGTAGAGAAAATGATTTATTTCAGCTTTTATTTCTTTCATCACATTCCCAGTGGGTCAGAAGTTTACATACACTCAATTTTTGGTAGCATTGCCTTTAAATTGTTTAACTTGGGTCAAATGTTTCGGGTAGACTTACACAAGCTTCCCACAATAAGTTGGGTGAATTTTGGCCCAATCCTCCTGACAGAGCTGGTGTAACTGAGTCAGGTTTGTAGTTTTCTAGCACACACACGCTTTTTCAGTTCTGCCCACAAATGTTCTATGGGATTGAGGTCAGGGCTTTGTGTTGGCCTCTCCAATACCTTGACTTTGTTGTCCTTAAGCCATTTTGCCACAACTTTGGAAGTATGCTTTGGGGTCATTGTCCATTTGGAAGACCGATTTGCGACCAAGCTTTAACTTCCTGACTGACGTCTTGAGATGTTGTTTCAATATATCCACATAATTTTCCTGCCTCATGATGCCATCTATTATGTGAAGTGCACCAGTCCCTCCTGCAGCAAAGCACCCCCACAACATGATGCTGCCACCCCCGTGCTTCAAGGTTGGGATGGTGTTCTTTGGCTTGCAAGCGTCCCCTTTTTCCTCCAAACATAACGATGGTCATTATGGCCAAACAGTTCTATTTTTGTTTCATCAGACCAGAGGACATTTCTCCAAAAAGTCTGATCTTTGTCCCCATGTGCTGTTGCAAACCGTAGTCTGGCTTTTTTATGGCGGTTTTAGAGCAGTGGCTTCTTCCTTGCTGAACGGCCTTTCCGGTTATGTCGATTTAGGACTTGTTTTACTGTGGATATAGATACTTTTGTACCTGTTTCCTCCAGCATCTTCACAAGGTCCTTTGCTGTTGTTCTGGGATTGATTTGCACTTTTCGCAACAAAGTATGTTCATCTCTAGGAGACAGAATGCGTCTCCTTCCTGAGCGATATGACGGCTGCGTGGTCCCATGGTGTTTATACTTGCGTACTATTGTTTGTACAGATGAACGTGGTACATTCAGGCGTTTGGAAATTGCTCCCAAGGATGAACCAGACTTGTGGAGGTCTACAATTCTTTTCTGAGGTCTTGGCTGATTTCTTTTGATTTTCCCATGATGTCAAGCAAAGAGGCACTGAGTTTGAAGGTAGGCCTTGAAATACATCCACAGGTACACTTCCAATTGACTCATATGATGTCAATTAGCCTATCAGAAGCTTCTAAAGCCATGACATAATTTTCTGGAATTTTCCAAGCTGTTTAAATGCAGTCAACTTAGTGTATGTAAACTTCTGACCCACTGGAATTGTGATACAGTGAATTATAAGTGAAATAATCTGTCTGTAAACAATTGTTGGAAAAATGACTTGTGTCATGCACAAAGTAGATGTCCTAACCGACTTGCCAAAACTAAAGTTTGTTAACAAGAAATTTGTGGAGTGTTTGAAAAACGAGTTTTAATGACTCCAACCTAAGTGTATGTAAACTTCCGACTTCAACTGTATGTATTTTAGACCATCTATTGCACCTTGCCTATCCTGCTCGGCCATCGCTCATCCATATATTTATAAGTACATATTCTCATTCACCCCTTTAGATTTGTGTGTATTAGGTAGTTGTTGGAGAATTGTTAGATTACTTGTTAGATATTACTGCACTGTAGGAACTAGAAGCACAAGCATTTCGCTACACTCGCATTAACATCTGCTAACCATGTGTATGTGACCAATAACATTTGATTTGCGTGAAAGTAAAAGTTGTCTAAAATATAAATAGTAAAGTACAGATACCCCCCCAAAAATACTTAAGAAGTACTTTCAAGTATTTTTACTTCAATAATTTACACCACTGCTGGAATCAGGAATGGGGGTTATCATTGGCAACACACCCGGTCCCTCTTGGGAAAATAACGTTTTCTAATCTATTCACCACTTCAAAATTACTTAATCTGACCAGACATAGGACTGTTTTATATTCCTATTCTCCATTAGAATTCAATATCTGACTTTGATTTCTCCATTCTATTCTTTGTCGCAGAGCAATTCTACACCTCCGGAGATCTTGAAACAGACGTGCCTTGACATTTTTCGATTTCAGTTGCGTCCACAAAGGGGTGTGAATATAATCAGTGATGACGATTCCTACATTCTCGCCAGTGGGTCTACCCGCCACATCTGTTGTAGTTTTAAGAACGAGTTTTGACTGCGTAAACCATGCCAATTTAACTGCTATTTAAACTACAACTCCCAGAAGCACAGTCCACAATAAAATTCCGGTGACATTTTTTTGGTTACATGATTGAGTACATTCTAGCCAATTAGGGATCTTGTGGAATACCTATGTGGGACATGAGCCCAGCGCATAAAACTGGCCCGTTCTCCGGCGTCTCGCCAGCTCAAAGTGCCACGACTCAATTGAAATAAATAGGAATCCCAGACGGATTGACTGAGAAAGAGAATTTGCGGAAATAGCAGCATATTTATCGCCAGATTGAAGGAAATTCCACAACAAAATCCGAACTTCTTCAACCGCCTCCAAAAGTGGTGTAGTTACATCAGCAGATATATATTTAAAAAAAGGTAGGAATTCTGAAGACCTCTGGAAGTCCGAATTACTAGGTCATTTAGCTGACTAATGATGACTGTAACGTTAGCTTTTTTAAAACCTAGTTAGTTAGCTGGCTTGTGATTGTTATCAGACCGCAGCAGACAGTTGAGCAATTTTGTAACAATACTGTAGTAGATATAAACTGACTTAACTAGCTATGAGACTAACTAGCAAGCCAGCTAGCGTGTTATAACAACCTAGTTAACGTTAATTCTCAACTCCTGAGATGTGATGTAACGTTAGTTCGCTAGTTAAAGTTAATTTACAGTTTTTTTTTTTTTTTTTTTTTTTTATAGCTAACGTTACTTGCGATTTCCACATAATGATGACTCTTCCTCATTTCCATTTCACATGCTATGTCAAAAGATTGAGAAATTAGGTCACAGCGTTTTATGACAACAATTTTCAATACTTGCTGAATGCATAATATTTGATAAGTATTTCTCACAATATTATGCCGCGTCATGTTTTTTTTTAGAGCTGGGAGTCAGAGGGTGGGGGGTAGCTAGCCCCCCCTTAGTCAGTGCTCGGTCCAGGGAGGGAGAGTACCCCTTTGGAATGTCCAGACAGACTTGGGCGGAGCGTTGGGGTGTTGACAATATGCCAAGCACTTGTTAGTGAATATGGGTATTTAGTGAATATGGGTATTTGCATAAACGACATTCAATGGACTGTAGGGTATGGACGCGTTTCCGATGGAGTATCCTGATGGCAGAGAGAGTAGGAAGGATGGAAAGGGATGTTGGAGTAATATATATTGTTTTCCGTAACGACTGACGCTTCGTTCACACCGACACTCATTGCATTTTGGTACACCAGAAGTACATTTATTTGCAATGCAACGCTGCGTTTACTTTGCAGAAGCAGTTGCAGTGCGTTCGGTGTGGTGCATACCTTGGATTTATCACATTGTTGCGTATTCGTAGACTGCCTGACAGAAATGGCAGCAGAAGGTGAATGTTGAACTTTTTCCATACATATCCAGATGATGCAGCGTTATATTTATCGCGCTCACTATCGGTGTGATCAAGGCGTGAGGTTTGCATTTTTCTCTGCATGCAGTGCTTGACGTGGACTGAAATAGTTTCCGGTACTCATTTTGGCTGCCGGTACTGTTTATATTTAGGTGCAGGAGCTCCACAATACGTTTGAACATGTAGTATATTTTATAAAAGGAACAGAAGCTCAAGCAGTATAACATTTTTATGGCGCTGGTACTCCGCGCTGGTACTCCGCGCTGGTGAGCTCCTGCTCAAGTCAAGTCTGCATGAAATACTTTTCTTCAGAGGTAGGTGGCACCAAAAGCTTTGTTGCCTTTCCTTTCTACATGCCTGTTTTTGAAGGATGACGTGCAAGTTAGAGGCCCACACTCTTTTTGCTTTGTCTGTAACCTTGCTTCCTATCCAAATGGAGAGGCTCTTAACTTGACTCACTCTTCCCTTTGTGTAGTTTGTCAACTGGTTAATTCCACCAAGCCATAACTTCAGCCTATAAAAACATTGAGTAGTAAGGCTATGTTAAGTTTGGATGAAGCATACTTCATCCATTTAATTTGCCAAGCTGGGTTTAGTTTATTCATCATTTTGCTGTCTGTAATAACTTGTCATTGACGTGTAGCCCTCGTATGTAGGGAACCCCAGATACTGGGACAATACATTTAGACTCTGCTATTCAACCAGACGGCTTCTCCATATTCCAAATGGATCCACCGTCGGTTTCTGGTAATAGTTGTTTAATGTTTCCTCATTAAACAACTCCTTGTGTACCGAAGATGAAAACATTGCAAGCTTCTTTTCACTCGACCTGGCATTTTTTTAAATGCTAAAATACACACCCCACTATATGCAGAGGGAATTCACGTGTGTTATCACAGCTGTGTACATACCGCCACAAGCAAACACCAATTTAGCCAGCAAGAATCCTCTCACCCGGAATCAGACTTTTTTTGTCACGGGTGACTTTAACCAAGCCCGTCTAAAACAAATTTTCCCAAAATATCACCAATGTGTATCCTGCCCCACAAGAGAATCCAGCGTGGTCAATAAAGACTGATTCCGGGTGAGAGGATTCTCACCCGGAATCACAAACATCGGTAACGCATACAAAGCCATCCCCCACTTCAGCCAATTAGATCACATCTCTCTGGTCATACTCCCCGCCTACAAGCAGCAACGGAGATATCGGTACAAATATGAAACCTGATGACTTGGTGGCGTGCGACGCATACAAGGCAAGCAGGTACAAACTCCGAAAATCCCTTAGGGATGCAAAAGCCTCTTCGAGGCTGACGTTAGGAATAGTCTTTAGTGAATACTCACAAAGCTGCCAGCCAAGATGGCATCCCTGGCCGTGTCCTCAGTGTTTGCTGATCAACTGGTGGGTGTCTTATTGAACATCTTCAACCTGTCCCTGTCTCAAGCTGTAGCCCCCACCTGCTTTAAGGTAGGGACTGACTATCACCCTATCGCGCTCACCTCCGTCATCATGAAGTGCCTCAAAAGGTTGGTCATGGCCCACATCAAGGCCAGTATCATAGGCACACTGGACCCAATTCAATTTGCCTACCGCTCTAACAGATCCATTGAATATGCTATTTCAATCGCTATTCACACGAGGAACACCTATGTGAGAATGCTGTTCATTGACTACAGTTCAGCATTCAACACTATTGTTCCCTCAAAGCTAGACACCAAGCTCAGAGCCTTAGGTCTGGACAACACCCTCTGACTGGACCCTGGACTTCCTGACGGGCAGACCACAGACTGTGCCTTGACAAAAGCACCCCCCCCCCCCCCCCCCCCCACAAGCCATCAAGACTGCTGAACGCTTGGAACTGGACTGACCACCTGCTCTGATTCTCCGCACCTTAGCACTCACCCACACAGACATCCACACACACATACATTGAGTTGAGTTTGAGTTTATTTTTACAGGGACAGTGCACATTAATCAACGTTTCAGTAAAAGTGCCGGTTTTAGCCAGCCGGCTAATTTTCAACCGCAGTCCCTGGGCAGGTTATTAAAAACAATTACAATATAGACAATAGCAACATAGAACAAGACATAGCATACAGACATAGCAACATAGGACAAGCAAGACGTAGCAAGACATTCATGCTACAATTGCTGCTACCAGTCTCTTATTAAATTCGGAAAGTATTCAGACCCATTGACTTTTTCCACAGTTTGTTGCGTTACAGCCTTATTCTAAAATTGATGAGGGGGAAAAAACTAATTTAATCAATCTACACAATACCCCATAATGACAAAGCAATAACAGATTTTTAGAAATTTTAGCAAATGTATAAAAATAAAAAAACGGATCACATTTACATTTATTTCACCTTTATTTAACCAGGTAGGCGAGTCGAGAACATGTTCTCATTTACAACTGCCACCTGGCCAAGATAAAGCAAAGCAGTGCGACACAAACAACACAGAGTTACACATGGAATAAACAAGCATAGAAAAGTCTATATACAGTGTGTGCAAATTAGGTAGGCATTAGATTAGGCGAGGTAAGGCAATAAATAGCCCATAGTGGTGAAATAATTACAATTTAGCAATTAAACACTGGAGTGATGGATGTGCAGAAGATGAATGTGCAAGTAGATATACTGGGGAGCAGAGGAGGAACAATAACAGTATGGGGAATGAGGTAGTTGGATGGGCTATTTACAGATGGGCTATGTACAGGTGCAGTGATCTGTGAGCTGCTCTGACAGCTGCTGCTTAAAGTTAGAGAGGGAGATTTGAGTCTCCAGCTTCAGTGATTTTTATTTTTTTTGCAATTCGTTCCAGTCACTGGCAGCAGAGAACTGGAAGGAAAGGCGACCAAAGGAGGAATTGGCTTTGGGGGTGACCAGTGAAATATACCTGCTGGAGCGCGTGCTATGGGTGGGTGCTGCTATGGCGACCAGTGAGCTGAGATAAGGTGGGGCTTTACCTAGCAAAAACTTATAGATGACCTGGTGCCAGTGGGTTTGGCGACGAATATGAAGCGAGGGCCAGCCAACGAGAGTGTACAGGTCGCAGTGGTGGGTAGTAAGGTGACAAAATGGATGGCACTGTGATAGACTGCATCCAATTTGTAGTTGTCTAACCAATCCAACCAGACACCTAGGTATTTGTAGTTGTCCACATATTCTAAGTCAGAACCGCCCGGAGTAGTGATGCTGGACGGGTGGGTAGGTGCGGGCAGCGATCGGTTGAAAAGCATGCATTTAGTTTTACTTGCATTTACTAGCAGTTGGAGGCCACGGAAGGAGAGTTGTATGGCATTGAAGCTCATCTGGAGGTTAGTTAACACAGTGTCCAAAGAAGGGCCAGAAGTATACAGAATGGTGTTGTCTGCGTAGAGGTGGATCAGAGAATCACCAGCAGCAAGAGCGACATCATTGATGTATACAGAGAAAAGAGTCGGCCCGAGAATTGAACCCTGTGGCACCCCCAGAGACTGCCAGAGGTCCGGACAACAGGCCCTCCGATTTGACACACTGAACTATGTCTGAGAAGTAGTTGGTGAACCAGGCGAGACAGTCATTTGAGAAACCAAGGCTGTTGAGTCTGCCGATAAAAATGTGGTGATTGACAGAGTCGAAAGCCTTGGCCAGGTCAGTGAATACAGCTGCATAGTGTTGTCTCTTATCGATGGCGGTTATGATATAATTTAGGACCTTGAGCGTGGCTGAGGTGCACCCATGACCAGCTCGGAAACCAGATTGCATAGCGGAGAAGGTACGGTGAGATTCGAAATGGTCGAAGATTCGAAGACCTTGGAAAGGCAGGGTAGGATAGATATAGGTCTGTAACAGTTTGGGTCTAGACTGTCTCCCCTTTGAAGAGGGGGATGACCGTGGCAGCTTTCCAATCTATGGGAATCTCAGACGATACTAAAGAGAGGTTGAACAGGCTAGTAATAGGGGTTGTAACAATTGCGGCGGATCATTTTAGAAAGAGGGTCCAGATTGTCTAGCCCGGCTGATTTGTAGGGGTCCAGATTTTGCAGCACTTTCATAACATCAGCTATCTGGATTTGGGTGCAGGAGAAATGGGGGAGGCTTGGGTGAGTTGCTGTGGGGGGTGCAGGGCAGTTGACCGGGGTAGGGGTAGCCAGGTGGAAAGTATGGTCAGCTGTAGAAAAATGCTTATTGAAATTCTCAATTATCGTGGATTTATCGGTGGTGACAGTGTTTCCTAGCCTCAGTGGAGTGGGCAGCTGGGAGGAGGTGCTCTTATTCTCCATGGACTTTACAGTGTCCCAGAACTTGTTTGAGTTTGTGCTACAGGATGCAAATTTCTGTTTGAAAATGCTAGCCTTAGCTTTCCTAACTGCTTGTGTGTATTGGTTCCCAACTTCTCTGAAAAGTTGCATATCACGGGGGTTATTTGATGCTAATGCAGTACGCCACAGGATGTTTTTTTTGTGCCGGACAAGGGCAGTCAGGTCTGGAGTGAACCAAGGGCTATATCTATTCCTGGTTAAAAACATTTTTTTGAATGGGGCATGCTTATTTAAGATGCTGAGGAAGGCACTTTTTAAAGAATAACCAGGCATCCTCTACTGATGGGATGAGGTCAATATCCTTCCAGGATACCCGGGCCAGGTTGATTAGAAAGGCCTGCTCGCTGAAGTGTTTTAGGGAGTGTTTGACAGTGATGAGGAGTGGCCGTTTGACCGCAGACCCATTATGGATGCAGGCAATGAGGCAGTGATCGCTGAGATCTTGGTTGAAGACAGCAGAGGTGTATTTGGAGGGCAAGTTGGTTAGGATGATCTCTATGAGGGTGCTCGTGTTTACGTATTTGGGGTTGTACCTGTACCAGATTGTCTAGCCTGGCTGATTTGTAGGTATTCAGACCCTTTACTCAGTACTTTGTTGAAGCACATTTGGCAGTGATTACAGCCTTGAGTCTTGGGTATTACTCTACAAGCTTGGCACACCTGTATTTGGGGAGTTTATAACATTCTTCTCTGCAGATCCTCTCAAGCTCTTGTCAGGTTGGATGGGGAACGTCGCTGCACAGCTATTTTCAGGTCTCTCCAGAGATGTTCGATCAGGTTCAAGTCCGGGCTCTGGCTGGGCCACTCAAGGACATTCAGAGACTCGTCCCGAAGCCACTCCTGCATTGTCTTGGCTGTGTGCTTAGGGTCGTTGTCCTGTTGAAAGGTGAACCTTTACCCCAGTCTGAGGTCCTGAGCGCTCTGGAGCAGGTTTTCATCAAGGATCTCTCTGTACTTCGCTCCGTTCATCTTTCCCTAAATCCTGACTAGTCTCCCAGTCCCTGCCGCTGAAAAACAAACCCACAGCATGATGCTGCACCTGAGCTCAATTTCGAGTCTCGTAGCAAAGGGTCTGAATACTTATTTACATAAGGTATTTCTGTTTTATATTTGTAATAGATTTGCAAACATTTATTTTTAGAGTCTTTGGTATAACTCGACCAGAGAACGAACCCCCAACCTTCCAATTTCAGGGTGGACACACTAACCACAAGGCCACTGGTTAAATAAAGGTTAAATACAATTCTGTTTTTCTCCTCCATCCATCCAACAGGACAGCTAACCTGTCATAGTGGTCATCATGGATCTATATGACCCTCAGACGCTAGGCATCATGGTATTTGGAGGCTTCATGGTCATCTCAGCCCTCGGTATCGTTCTGGTCTCCACCTTCTCCATGAAGGTAGCCTAACTGTTGTTAATGTAATAATGTATGCCATTTTAGCAGACGCTTTTATCCAAAGCGACTTATTCATGCATGCATAATTTATTTGTATGGGTGGTCCCAGCGGGAATGGAACCCACAATGCATTGCAAGCACCATTCTCTAACAACTGAGCCATGTTGTTGGGGTAATAATGTCTAAATGTGAACTGTTATATGTTGTCTCCTTCTCCATGAAGGAGACCTCATATGAGGAGGCGCTGGCCAAGCAGCGCAGAGAGCTGGGTAAGACGGCGCCTCTGGGACAGCTGACCAAGAAGGACAAGAAGAAGGAGAAGGTAAGACGAGATCAAACGAAACTCTACCCAAATGTTACTCTAGCTCTGTGTGTGTTGCCCCAGTATCTGTGTGTTAGAGACGTCGACGAGGAGTATGACATGCCTGCTCGAACACCCAGGAAGCGCCGATTCATACTCCCACTACACGGCTCTGCAAGTGTTAGAATGTCAAAATACGTTATTTTTTTACTCACCAAATATTGAGTTTCGCTGAGCGTCTGTTTTTATTTACTCCCGTTACGTCCAGTACATATTTCCAAAAAAGGTCTAAATAAAAAAAAAAAAATGTTGAAGCAAACAAAAATGCCTTTTCGGCAGCTCCAATGACATTACTGTTGCGCACCGATCTGAAGTCCAACCACTCAATAGTGTCAATAGCACCTCGTTGTGGCTGCCGGTGTTCATGCTACACCACTGCTTATAAAACTATAAGTTAATGATGTGTCAAATAAATGATCTCCAGCTCAGGACTCCAGCTGTGTATTTGTTTTGCTAACTTGCTAGCTAAGTTGGCGAAGATGTCAAGATCAATCTTCTTGGTCGCAGCAGAGACATTCAACCCCCTACTGGATGAAGATCTACTTTTTGTTTTTAAAGAAGTAGCGCCTCTTGTGTGCACTTCCGCTAATACCGTATGCTACAGAAACGGTATGACGGTATGAACATCTGTGTTTGAGGACACATACTGTAGCACATTGTGATTGTATAATACATGTTCTAAATTAAATGTATTCTTATTATCATTAAGGCGTCTGAGAAGAAGAACCGGGGTAAGAAGGAACACAAGCCTAATGGGAAGCTTCCAGAATTAGAACTAGAGGATATCCCAGTGGCCGAGCCTGAACTAGCCCCAGAACCCGTTTCTGCCCCCGAACCTGCCCCTGAACCTACCCCTACCGCTGCTCCCGAACCAACCCCTGCTCCCGAACCAACCCCTGCTCCAGCTCCCCCCGTTGTAAAGGCCTCCCCTGCTCCAAAGAAGAAGAAAGAGAAGAAGATGATGGCTAAGGTTGAGCCAGCCCTGGCTGCTCCTGCCCCAGCCCCCATTGCCCCCTCCAAGCCTGCCCCTGCCGCAGCAGCCCCCATAGCCCCTTCCAAGCCTGCCCCTGCCGCAGCAGCCCCCATGGCCCCCTCCAAGCCCGCCCCTGCCGCAGCAGCCCCCATAGCCCCCTCCAAGCTCGCCCCTACCGCAGCAGCCCCCATGGCCCCCTCCAAGCCTGCCCCAGTCCTGGAGGCTGTCACCAAGGAGGTCCCTGTGATGGCAGTGCCCCCGGTGGGCTCCCAGCGGACTGCATCCAAGGCTCAGGAGACAAAGGCACATGACCTTTCCAAGAAGAAGGCGTCCTCCAAGAAGAAGACAGAGTCTGGTAAGGAAGTTTGCCTATTTTCAATCATTTTACATCCTAGTTATTTTGTCCGATAACTAGAGCAGCACAACTGTTGATAATACAGCATGTTTAGGTTCCATTTCTAACTAGTAGGCTATTGGATTAAGATAAATATTTCTTAATTTTTGGAATGGATTGGAAATTAAATATTATTTATTTACTCTAAATTGTTAGTGCTTATCTAGGATTATAAACTGGGTGGTTAGAGCAGTCTAATTTGTTTAAAGCCTACATGTATAGTAATTTTTGTATTTTTTATTGTTTAGTCTGTCTTTCGGATGGGATGTTAAACGGGTGTCCTGACTCTCTGAGGTCATTAAAGATCCCATGGCACTTATCGTAAGAGGAGGGGTGGTCAACCACGTTGTCCTGGCTAAATTCCCAATCTAACCCTCATACCATCACGGTCACCTAATCATCCCCAGTGTACAATTGGCTCATTCATCCCCGCTCCTCTCCCCTGTAACTATTCCCCAGGTCGTTGCTGTAAATGAGAACGTGTTCTCAGTCAACTTACCTGGAAAAATAAGGGTTAAATAAAAAACATGTAAAATGGTTTAGTCTGTTCAGGCTCTGTCTGTAAGTTGTACATGTCAAGATACCATTCTTCCTTCTGTGGGTCATGTTGTGTGACGGACGGACGGACGGACGGACAGTCAGTCAGACGGATACAGTGATAACGGCTAGACAGGATGTTACAAGATATCTATTTGATTGATTGTTTGAACGGCTGAACATGGGCGTCTAGGCAGGAAGTACTTTAGCCATAACACAAACACTACTGTAGTCCTCCTCCTATGGGGCTTTTCCTTCTAGACTTACCCCCACACCAGGGTATCACCAGTGTTTCATCTTAATGTCCGCTTTGTCAGTTGACACAGCCTCTCAGTAACCCAGATAGTAGGGCTGTTTCTTTGGTTTCCAGAGGGCTGTCTCTGTCTGGTGCCACTCTGCCCCAACGAACACTCAGCCTGGGGGACAGCTGCCCAGTTCCCCGCCATGGGAGTTTGGGAGTTTACCCACAGCCTTCAGATGAAATCAAACTTTATTTGCCACACGTGCCGAATACAGCAAGTAGACTTTACTGTGAAATGCTTACTTACAAGCCCTTAACTAACAGTGCAGTTCAAGAAGAGGAAAATATTTACCAAGTAGGCTAAAATAGAAAATAAGAATAAAAAGTAACACAATAAGAATAACAATAACGAGGCTATATACAGGGGGCACCGGTACCGAGTCAGGGTGCGGGGGTACAGGCTAGTTGAGGTAATCTGTACATGGTGGTGGGGGCGAAGTGACTATGCATAGGTAACAAACAAACAGCGAGTTGCAGAAGTGTACAAGAGGCGTGGGTCAATGTAAATTGTCTGGTAGCAATTTTTATGAATTGTTCAGCAGTCTTATGGCTTGGGGGTAGAAGCTGTTGAAGAGCCTTTTGGTCCTAGACTTGGCGCTCCGGTACCGCTTGCCGTGCGGTGGCAGTGCGATTGAGATTGCGTCATCTGTTGGGGCGGTATGCGAATTGGAGTGTGTCTAGAGTGTCTGGAATGCTGTTGTGAGCCCTGACCAGCCTTTCAAAGCACTTAATGGCTACCGACGTGAGTGCCATGGGGCAGTAATCATTTAGGTCGGTTACCTTCGCTTCCTTGGGCACATGTAGGTATTACGGACTCGGTCAGGAAGAGGTTGAAAATTTAAGTGAAGACACTTGACAGTTGGTCCGCGCATGCTTTGAGTACATTTCCTGGTAATCCGTCTGGCCCCGCGGCTTTGAATGTTGACCTGTTTAAAGGTTTTGTTCACATCGGCTACCGAGAGCGTTATCACACAGCCATCCAGAACAGCTAGTGCGCTCCTGCATGCTTCAGTGTTGCTTGCCTCGAATCGAGCATAAAAGGCATTTAGCTCGTCTGGTAGGCCCGCGTCACTGGGCAGCTTGCGTCTGGGTTTCCCTTTGTAGTCCGTAATAGTTTTCAAGCCCTGCCACATCCGATGAGCGTCAGAGCCGGTGTAGTAGGATTCAATCTTAAAACTTCTTGTAACTCCTGTATTGACGCTTTGCTTGTTTTATGGTTCGTCGGAGGGCATAGTGGGATTTCTTCTAAGTGTCCGAATTAGTCTCCTGCTCCTTGAAAGCGGCAGCTCTAGCCTTTAGCTCGATGCGGAGGTTGCCTGTAATCCATGGCTTCTGGTAGGGATGTGTACGTACAGTCACTGTGGGGACGACGTCATCGGCTTCATCAATGAGGTGGTGTATTCCTCAATGCCATTGGATGATTCCCGGAACATATTCCAATCTGTGCTAGCAAAACAGTCCTGTAGTGTAGCATCTGCGTCATCTGACCACTTCCGTATTGAGCGAGTCACTGGTACTTCCTGCTTTAGTTTTTGCTTGTAAGCAGGAATCAGGAGGATAAAATTATGGTCAGATTTGCCAAATGGAGGGCGGGGGAGAGCTTTGTATGCATCTCTGTGTGTGGAGTAAAGGTGGTCTAGGATTTTCCCCCCCCCCTCGTTGCACATGTAACATGCTGGTAAAACTGATTTAAGTTTGCCTGCATTAAAGTCCCCGGCCTCTAGGAGCGCCGCTTCTGGGTGAGCATTTTCTTCTTTGCTTATGGCCTTATAGAGTTGGTTGAGAGCAGTCTTAGTGTCAGCATCGGGTTTGTGGTGGTAAATAGACGGCTACGAATAATACAAATGAGAACTCTCTTGGTAGAGAGTGTGGTCGACTGCTTATCATAAGGTACTCTACCTCAGGCCAGCAATACCCTGAGACTTCTTTAATATTTCGGACATCGTGCACCAGCTGTTATTGACAAAAAGACACACACCCCGCCCCTCGTCTTACCGGAGGTAGCGTCTCTGTTCTGCCGGTGCATGGAAAATCCAGCCAGCTCTATATTGTCCGTTTCTTCGTTCAGCCACGTCTCGGTGAAACATAAGATGTTAGTTTTTGATATCCAGTTGGTGAGATCATCTTAATAGAAGGTCATCCATTTTATTTTCCAATGATTGCACGTTTAGCAAGGAGAATGTGAAGGCATTGGGAGTTTACTCGCTCGCCTCCGGCTTCTCAGAAGGATCCCCGCTCTGCGTACCCTTTTCCGCCGTCTTTTCTTCACTCAAAAGGTGTGGATCTGGGCGTGTTCCAGTGAAAGCAGGATATCCTTCTCGTCGGACTCGTTAAAGGAAAAAGTTTATTCCCTGTAATCCACACAATAAGTTACACAACGCTAAAAAACTAACAAAATTGCACAATTGGTTGGGAGAATGTGAAACGTCAGCCATGTTTTTCGGCGCCATGCTTTCCATTAGGCAGACATAATAAGCATATTAGACATTTACTATTACACATGTTTTGCCTTTTATTTATGGCCTTTTATCTCTCAAACATCCCACAGAGACAACTTAGTTGTGTAAAATATCAGTGAAACTGAATAAAATACCCAGGGCTGCCCGCTAGTGCTGTGAAGCTAATGGAACTATGGATGACGGTTATTGATGAGACAAATGACCGAGGTCACACTTACAATCCTTCCTGAGTGGATATGGTGCTGTTGCAGGGAGGGAGGCGTTGCCTAGGCAACCAAAGACTCGTTTGCTGCAACACCTTGCATGTGTCAGCAAGGAGCAACAAAGTCAGTTTCATCACGTTGTAAAGAGTCCATGTTACCCCGGAAACGGGTCAACTGCTTGAATGCACGGCCGACCCGTCTTCAGTCCGCTGTTCTTTTCTACTTTATAAACAGTTATGACAGGTCATTTATTTTAATGACGATCTTCATCCATAATTGTCATTACAAGATTATACAGTAATTGTGCCTACTGCCTAACCCAGATCTAGCCTAGGCAGTGCATGAAGTTCCCTCCCCTGTTACTTAGCCTGCAGGCAGTGCAGGAAGTTCTCTCCCCTGTTACTTAGTCTGCAGGAAGTTCCCTCACCTGTTACTTAGCCTGCAGGCAATGCAAGAAGTTCCCTCCGCTGTTACTTAGCCTGCAGGAAGTTCCCTCACCTGTTACTTAGCCTGCAGGCAGTGCAGGAAGTTCCCTCCCCTGTTACTAACCCAGCTCTAGTCTGCCGGCAGTGTGAGAACTCAAACTCTTAACGAAGGCAGACCTATCAAGACAGTAGGATTATTCCACATGACCTTGCACCCCTCACCTTATCACAGACACCTTGGTGAGAGCTTTTCCCAGTAGGGAAATGGGGAATGATGTGTTTTCTGTCAGGTCTGTCTTCATTGTTTGATGACGTACTGTGTGTTTTCATTGGTGTAATGGTATGTGATCATGTTTCCCTCTCCTTAGCTATAGCAGCTGACTTGTAAGAACATTTGTCCCTCCCTCTTTTTCTCGCTCTCTCTCCCCCTTTTTTCTCTCTTTCTCCCTCTTTTTCTCTCTCTCCCTCTTTTTCTCTTTCTCCCTCTTTTTCTCGCTATTTCTCCCCCTTTTTTCTCTCTTTCTCCCTCTTTTTCTTTTTCTTCCTCTTTTTCTCGCTCTCTCTCCCCCTTTTTTTCTCTTTCCCCCTTTTTTTCTCACTCTCTCCCTCTTTTTCTCGCTCTCTCCCCCTTTTTTTTACCCCTCTCTTTTGCACTCTCTCACTCTGTAGTGTTGGACTCTGGTCTGGATTCCCCCCTGTTCCTGCCCTACAAGGCCCTGGTCTCTACCGTTAGCAGTATGGTCTTCAGTCAAGGAGAGGCCCAGCACCTCCTAGAGATCCTCTCTGACAAGGCTGGCATCAGACAAGACACCTGGCACATGGTAGGACCGTGGGTGGGATGGGAGATACCACTGTGGGATTGAAGGGGGATTTGTATAATGTCAGGCTTGGAGTGGCGGGTAGGGAATTCGGCAGGGCACATGGTACAAACCGATTGGGACTGGGAGACGTCATTCGAAGGGGTTAGAGCGGGGGTGGTTTGGGACGGGACAAACCACTGTGTCGACGGCAGGTAGCTTAACGGTTAAGAGCGTTGGGCCAGTAACCAAAAGGTTGCTGGTTCGAATCCATGAGCCGACTAGATTAAAAAAATCTGTCTGTGCCCTTGAGCAAGGCACTTAACCCTAATTGCTCCTGTTAGTCGCTCTGGATAAGAGCGTCTGCTAAATGACTAAAATACTGTTTAAATGCATGGGGGGGGGGGGCAGACTCAGACGCACTACAGATGCTGATGTTTATGGTGACGCTGTGTGTGGTAATCAGGCTACTCAGAAGGGCGACCCAGTGGCTGTGATGAAGAAACAGTTGGAGGAGAATCAGAAACAGCTCACTACTCAGCAGGAGGATGCTTCTGCAGCCAAGAACAGACTCCGGGAACTCAGCAGGGTAACACACACACACACACACACACACACACACACACACACACACACACACACACACAATGAGCAAGAGGACTCCACAACAGCTAGGAACAGATTCTGGGAACTCAGCAGGGTACCAGACACACACCAAGGTAAAACACACGTTGAGAAGATCTCTGAAAGACCACTTATTAACCACATACAATAGAACTCCCCATGAATGTGTTGGCCCATTGTTTACCTCGGTCTTTGTCTAGGAGCTCTCGGGTCTCTGTCTCTCTAGGAGCTGTCTGATGGTGTGGTGTGTGTCTCTCTCTGCTCGCTATAGGAGCTCTCTGCTGAGAAGTCCAAGGTAGCCAGTGTGGAGACAAGGCTGAGTTCCCAGCTCTCGTCCAGGGAGCAGGAGATGATCGCCCTGCAGGCTCGTATGCAGGCCTCCTACCAGGACCACGTAGCCCAAACACAGAAACTCAACGCCAAGGTACTAATGTACATGAGAATAGTAGAATACGGGCCTCCTACCAGGACACTCTGTCCCTGTCGGCCTCTTTGACTTTCTCTCAATTGAATTAAATGTGCTTTATTGGATTTAAATTAATTATGCAAAGATTGCCAGAGCATTCAAAAACGAAGTGAAAAGTAAAATCCCTTCCTCTCAGGTCCTCAGTCTTCAGGAGCAGTTGGAGTCTGGTCCCACGGCCCAGCTGACTCGTCTGCAGCAGGAGAACTCTATTCTCAGAGACGCACTGAACCAGGCCACAAGCCAGGCAGAGAGCAAGTAGGTGACTTCTCCTACCCTAACCCCTAACCAGGCCACAAGCCAGGCAGAGAGCAAGTAGGTGTCTTCTCCTACCCTAACCCCTAACCAGGCCACAAGCCAGGCAGAGAGCAAGTAGGTGTCTTCTCCTACCCTAACCCCTAACCAGGCCACAAGCCAGGCAGAGAGCAAGTAGGTGTCTTCTCCTACCCTAACCAGGCCACAAGCCAGGCAGAGAGCAAGTAGGTGTCTTCTCCTACCCTAGCCAGGCCATAAGCCAGGCAGAGAGCAAGTAGGTGTCTTCTCCTACCCTAACCAGGCCACAAGCCAGGCAGAGAGCAAGTAGGTGTCTTCTCCTACCGTAACCAGGCCACAAGCCAGGCAGAGAGCAAGTAGGTGTCTTCTCCTACCCTAACCCCTAACCAGGCCACAAGCCAGGCAGAGAGCAAGTAGGTGTCTTCTCCTACCCTAACCCCTAACCAGGCCACAAGGCAGGCAGAGAGAAAGTAGGTGTCTTCTCCTACCCTAACCCCTAACCAGGCCACAAGGCAGGCAGAGAGAAAGTAGGTGTCTTCTCCTACCCTAACCCCTAACCAGGCCACAAGCCAGGCAGAGAGCAAGTAGGTGTCTTCTCCTACCCTAACCCCTAACCAGGCCACAAGCCAGGCAGAGAGCAAGTAGGTGTCTTTTCCTACCCTAACCCCTAACCAGGCCACAAGCCAGGCAGAGAGCAAGTAGGTGTCTTCTCCTACCCTAACCCCTAACCAGGCCACAAGCCAGGCAGAGAGCAAGTAGGTGTCTTCTCCTACCCTAACCAGGCCATAAGCCAGGCAGAGAGCAAGTAGGTGTCTTCTCCTACCCTAACCAGGCCATAAGCCAGGCAGAGAGCAAGTAGGTGTCTTCTCCTACCCTAACCAGGCCACAAGCCAG
Organism: Salvelinus namaycush; assembly: GCF_016432855.1. Classification (NCBI taxonomy): domain Eukaryota; kingdom Metazoa; phylum Chordata; class Actinopteri; order Salmoniformes; family Salmonidae; genus Salvelinus; species Salvelinus namaycush. Next base: position 4,310,990 of record NC_052341.1, on the reverse strand, counting down.
GCAGAGAGCAAGTAGGTGTCTTCTCCTACCGTAACCAGGCCACAAGCCAGGCAGAGAGCAAGTAGGTCTCTTCTCCTACCCTAACCCCTAACCAGGCCACAAGCCAGGCAGAGAGCAAGTAGGTGTCTTCTCCTACCCTAACCCCTAACCAGGCCACAAGCCAGGCAGAGAGCAAGTAGGTGTCTTCTCCTACCCTAACCAGGCCACAAGCCAGGCAGAGAGCAAGTAGGTGTGTGCTCCTACCCTAACCAGTCCACAAGCCAGGCAGAGAGCAAGTAGGTCTCTTCTCCTACCCTAACCCCTGAACCCTAACCCCTGAACTAAGCCATCAGCCAGGCAGCAAATAGGTTGCTCCTTTGTCCCAGCCCCTAAACGTTTTAGTAAGAAGAAAACATTTGAGAATAAACCATAATCTGGTGTTTTGAGAGTGCAAATGGATCTGCAGATCAAATACATTATGGTCTAGGGTTACTAGGGTCTAGGATTACTAGGGTGAGGTTCTGCTGTGGCGTGAGGTTCTGCTGTGGCGTGGGGTTCTGCTGTGGCGTGGGGTTCTGCTGTGGCGTGGGGTTCTGCTGTGGCGTGGGGTTCTGCTGTGGCGTGGGGTTCTGCCGTGGCTGGAGGTTCTGCCGTGGCTGGAGGTTCTGCCGTGGCTGGAGGTTCTGCCGTGGCTGGAGGTTCTGCCGTGGCTGGAGGTTCTACTGTGAAGCCCACGGCGTGAAAAACAAAACAATACCTGCACTTGTCTTTTTTCCTAATATCACTGATTTTGGTGATAACTACTTTCAGGAAAAATGTACTTGCTACAACTGTGTGGTTGTTTCCTGTAGATATCTTTAGATGAATACATTTAACTGTAAGTTGCTCTGGATAAGAGCATCTGCTAGAGGACTCAAATGTAAATGTCTCTCCTCAGACAGAATAGTGAGCTGGCCAAGCTGAGACAGGATTGTGCCAAACTGACCAAGGACCTGGGGGAGAAGAGTGTAAGCCTTCAGACTGATGAGATCATCAGGACTGGACTGGAGGCCAAGGTGTCTTCTGTAGAGAAACAACTGTCTTCAATACAGGTAGGACTGGCGCGCGCACGCACGCACGCACGCACGCACGCACGCACGCACGCACGCACACACACACACACACACACACACACACACGGTCAGACTGATGACTACATCTGGAGAGTGGCCTGGAGGCTGCCAGTTTGCTGAGAGCCTCGCCTGGCCTTACCTACTGGCTGCCCCCCCCCCCCCACACACACACACACTCATTTTATAATCATATTGTCATCAAAGGTCTCTGTCTCTCAACCCTTATCTATTGGCTGGTCCCCTTCACCCCTCTAAAGTGCCAGTAATGGGGGATGGATCTCTGATGGGTTTGTAATCACAGAGCTGTGTGTTGGACTGGAATGCAACCACAGAATAATGGGGCTGGCTGCTGGCTGTAAGGGAATGCTTTTCTCTCTCAGCACCAGATGGAATGTGTGCTACGTGCCCAAGCAAGGCAGTACTCCATTCTGCATATGCTGTCTGCAAAATGGCCGCAATCTAATCTAACTGACTGTATGTATACTGTACATCAGACTGTTTGCTATATGGAATCTACTACAGTTACTACTTCTACATGGGGTCAATTTCACACCATATGTATTGAATTCAAAATAAAAATAATCGTGAACATAAAAAATATAGTTGAGAATCTAAACATATTTTTGAGGACGGGTGAAATAATGGCTGTTAAAATCGAAAACCAAACAATTGAAAGCAAAATGTAGAGAATTGTAAATAAAAATAAGACATCAAAAGGCTGCTGCTAAGGCTCGTACAGCAGGGTCAGGTAACTTTACTCCATTGTTGACATTTGCAACTGCCTGACCTGCACAGAGTTTAAAACACTAGCACACCCAGCTGTGTTTAGTACATAAGCTACATCCTATTGCAAGGAGGAGCAAAGTACAGCCCATGGGCTGGAGAGGAGAGGCGAAGGTCGAGAGCCGTGCGTCCTCCGAAACACGACCCAACCAAGTCGCACTGCTTCTTGACACAATGCCCGCTTAACCCGGAAGCCAGCCGCACCAATGTGTCAGAGGAAACACTGTGCACCTGGCGACCGTGTCAGTGTGCACTGCGCCCGGCCCGCAACAGGAGTCGCTAGTGGGCGATGGGACAAGGAAATCCCGTCCTGCCAAACCCTCTCCTAACCCGGATGACGCTGGGCCAATTGTGCGCCGCCTCATGGGTCTCCCAATCATGGCCAGCTGTGACACAGCTTGGGATCGAACCTGGGTCTGTAGTGTCGCCTCAAGCACTGCGATGCAGTGCCTTAGACCGCTGCGCCACTCTGGAGGCCCCCGCAAATTGATTTGAACAATTGGTCCCCTAAAAAATGTGGCCCTAAAGCCAACAAGTTTGCCATCCCCTGTCCTAATGGAATGTTGTTTATCATGGGATCACACCCAGCTGTGTTTTAGTACATTAGCTACATCCTAATGGAATGCTGTTTATCATGGGATGTAGCTAATGTACAAAACACAGCTGGGTGTGATCCCATGATAAACAGCATTCCATTAGGATCTCACCCGGCTGTGTTTAGTACATTAGCTGCATCCCAATGGAATGCTGTTTATCATAATGTGTGGAGTGAGCCGGTCTTTTACTTGACGGTCAAGACTTGATGTTTAATCATTTTAACTATGATCTCTTCTTGTACCAGCCCTGAAGTTTATCATCAGAATGTTATGTAATTAAAGGGCCTATTAGTGAATTCATACACTCCAGTTCCTTATCGCCATGCCAGTATCCTTATCCGTCTGTTTTTGTGCTCGCTCGCTCTCTCTTGCTCGTCAGTTTTATAGTTCCTACTAACTCTGTAGCTGGACAATGTAGTTGAGATATTGTATTTATCCTCTGCTGCCCTCTGGTGCTGAGTAAAATGTGCACCCTCCTTCCATAATCAAGCCGGCCTTGCAGATACAGTAGCGAGACCATAACAAGAAGAGGCTCAGTCAGTACAGATTAGCAACGCCAAGGGTCGTGGATTCCATTCCTACTGGGACCACCCACATGTAAAAATCTATTCACGCGTGACTTAAGTTGCTTTGGATCAAATTTTCAGCTAACGGCATAAGATGGATGTCATAACTTACCCTGAGCACACTGTCACTGCAGTATCACAGAATACTGTCTGCAGTGTGACAGCGTGCTCAGGGTATCACAGAATACTGTCTGCAGTGTGACAGCGTGCTCAGGGTATCACAGAATACTGTCTGCAGTGTGACAGCGTGCTCAGGGTATTACAGAATACTGTCTGCGGTGTGACAGCGTGCTCAGGGTATTACAGAATACTGTCTGCAGTGTGACAGCGTGCTCAGGGTATCACAGAATACTGTCTGCAGTGTGACAGCGTGCTCAGGGTATCACAGAATACTGTCTGCAGTGTGACAGCGTGCTCAGGGTATCACAGAATACTGTCTGCAGTGTGACAGCGTGCTCAGGGTATTACAGAATACTGTCTGCAGTGTGACAGCGTGCTCAGGGTATCACAGAATACTGTCTGCAGTGTGACAGCGTGCTCAGGGTATCACAGAATACTGTCTGCAGTGTGACAGCGTGCTCAGGGTATCACAGAATACTGTCTGCAGTGTGACAGCGTGCTCAGGGTATCACAGAATACTGTCTGCAGTGTGACAGCGTGCTCAGGGTATCACAGAATACTGTCTGCAGTGTGACAGCGTGTTCAGGGTATCACAGAATACTGTCTGCAGTGTGACAGCGTGCTCAGGGTATTACAGAATACTGTCTGCAGTGTGACAGCGTGTTCAGGGTATTTACAGAATACTATCTATGTCTATCAGGTCAGTCATGCTGAGAGTGAACAGGAGCTGCAGAGGAGGCTGGAGGAGGTCAGTGAGGAGTTGAGGAGTTCTCAGAGGAACCTGGAGAAAGCCCAGCAGGATGCTACCACCCTCTCAGGTAAAGTATTATTCACGTTTCAGGCCGTGTTTCTTCAAATTCCAGTGGGCTAACGAGGGGCATGAAGCGAAAGTGCTCCGTTTGAAATCCACGTGAACTCGTACTGAAACTTACCTCAAATTCCACCTTCAAAATGTACTTGGATGATTTAATAAACTGACCAACGGAACAAATCAGAGTACCTATAGTCACGTAATTTTTTTTTCACTGACAATCTTAACCTACATTTTTTTTAATTCTTCTTTAAAATTGCAGGTGAAATAAGGTCTTTTTTGACTATTTGATTAAAACAATGTTGATAGTTTATAGCGCTGTCTGCTATCCCTGCAGATCTTCAGGTCCATCTGGGCAGTGTAACGGATGATCTGAAGGAACGTGGGGCCCAGGTGGAGGCCCTCACAGCCCAGCTGGAGCAGACTGCGCTGGAGAAGGGACAGCTGGAGGACCAGGTGGGATCCATTAATGTTCTTCTCGAGGCCAGCCAGAACAGAGACGAGAATGAGGACTTGGAGGTGAGTTATCAGACTAGATAATATGATATTATGGTTTAGGTAGGAGCCTAGACTGCTCCCGACCAGCACTTGCACACTGCGCGAGCCAGTCCTTAGTAGTGCCAGAGAGGTTTAAAACCCATAGACTCAACATGCATTTACTTCCTGTAAACATCCACGATGAAGACTCAGAGCACCGTCAATGGGAGAGTGGCAAATTCATTCAAAGTATTTGCAGGAAGTAATCACAAGTGTGGAGTGGTCTGTTTCCACACCTCTCTGGGGCTAGTAAGCATTAATCTTGTCCCGAGATGGCGTGGTGATGGAAACCATGTTATCCACTGTTCTTCTTTGATCCACAGACATTCTAAAGATGTCTGAATGTATGTTTGTTTGTGTTTTTTTGTAGGATAACTCCACTGAGTTGGAACGGCTAAAGATCAGGTACTTTCTGATCCTCATCATTCTCTCTCTATATAGATGTGGAGTTGGTCTTTTCTCAACAACACCAATCATTTCTCTTCCAGTCTTCAAGACCGAGACGGTCAGCTGGCGTCACTCCAAGAGGAGCTGAAGCAGCTCAGAGAAATGAAACGGGAGGCAGCTATAACTGCCGTGAGTATCTCAACTCTCAGACAGTCTTTGTTCTGTTGTCACTGTGCTAGTGGGATGGCCATGAACTTTGGCGAGCTGAATCGGTTATTTCTCTATTGATTCACTAGCTGAATCGGTTATTTCTCTATTGATTCACTAGCTGAGTCGGTTATTTCTCTATTGGTTCACTAGGTGAATCGGTTATTTCTCTATTGAGTCACTAGCTGAATCGGTTATTTCTCTTTTGGTTCACTAGGTGAATCGGTTATTTCTCTATTGGTTCACTAGGTGAATCGGTTATTTCTCTATTGAGTCACTAGCTGAATCGGTTATTTCTCTATTGAGTCACTAGCTGAATCGGTTATTTCTCTATTGAGTCACTAGCTGAATCGGTTATTTCTCTATTGAGTCACTAGCTGAATCGGTTATTTCTCTATTGAGTCACTAGCTGAATCGGTTATTTCTCTATTGAGTCACTAGCTGAATCGGTTATTTCTCTATTGAGTCACTAGCTGTTTAGAATATTTACATGTATTTATTCAGACATGTATCCATTGGAAAGAGCCCTCTTGTTTCCAAAGAAGGGTATTGAGAAAACTATAGATTTAGTCTTTCTAAGTATCTTCTCACTCTGTCGCGACAGGAGGTCACTACAGCTGAGACCGAGCAGGCACCTAACAGGTACGTCTAGTCCCCCCTCTACCTGTTTAAAATCATCCATTTGATTCAGTCACCAGCTTTGTTTAATTCTGCTATTATGTAACTGGAACATTCCCATAAGTATCTCTCTTTTTATTTTAGTGAGGACAGAAGCCTGGTGGTATCCCTTCAGGAAGAACTGAAGCAGCTTAAAGAAGAGCTGGAACAACTACTAAACTCTCCCGTAGCTCCCCAAAGTGTTGAGCTAAAATCGGTACCGTTTCTATATTTACACAACAGTTTTTCCATTATGAATATTGACATGTTCTCATGGTTAACTTGGGTTTGACATATAGCCTAGTGGTAAGAGAAGTGAGTCTGCAAAAAAATATATCTGGCAACCAAAGGGTTGCTTATATCAAATCCTAGATGCCTTTGCCTGCCGTTATGCCCTTGAGCAAGGCACTTTACCTTCCCACCACAACTGCTCCATGGCGCCCAGTGTGGCAGGCCCCTGCTCCAACGTGTGTGTGTGTTTTTCAGAGGGTTTGGGATAAAGCAGACCAATAAAGTCATCTTAATGTTGAAACAATTCTTTTTTTTTACCAGGCTGATGTCTCAGGAGAATCTGATCAGCTACTCAATGGGTATGTTATCATTTTATTGATGCCTTGTTCCAGAGTAATACATTTACCAGGGGACAGAACAGTGACTTGTTCCAGAGTAATACATTTACCAGGGGACAGAACAGTGACTTGTTCCAGAGTAATACATTTACCAGGGGACAGAACAGTGACTTGTTCCAGAGTAATACATTTACCAGGGGACAGAACAGTGACTTGTTCCACAGTAATACATTTACCAGGGGACAGAACAGTGACTTGTTCCAGAGTAATACATTTACCAGGGGACAGAACAGTGACTTGTTCCAGTGTAATACATTTACCAGGGGACAGAACAGTGACTTGTTCCACAGTAATACATTTACCAGGGGACAGAACAGTGACTTGTTCCAGAGTAATACATTTACCAGGGGACAGAACAGTGACTTGTTCCACAGTAATACATTTACCAGGGGACAGAACAGTGACTTGTTCCAGAGTAATACGTTTACCAGGGGACAGAACATTGACTTGTTCCAGAGTAATACGTTTACCAGGGGACAGAACATTGACTTGTTCCAGAGTAATACATTTACCAGGGGACAGAACATTGACTTGTTCCAGAGTAATACATTTACCAGGGGACAGAACAGTGACTTGTTCCAGAGTAATACGTTTACCAGGGGACAGAACAGTGACTTGTTCCACAGTAATAAATTTACCAGGGGACAGAACAGTGACTTGTTCCAGAGTAATACGTTTACCAGGGGACAGAACAGTGACTTGTTCCACAGTAATACATTTACCAGGGGACAGAACAGTGACTTGTTCCACAGTAATACATTTACCAGGGGACAGAACAGTGACTTGTTCCACAGTAATACATTTACCAGGGGACAGAACAGTGACTTGTTCCAGAGTAATACATTTACCAGGGGACAGAACAGTGACTTGTTCCAGAGTAATACATTTACCAGGGGACAGAACAGTGACTTGTTCCAGAGTAATACATTTACCAGGGGACAGAACAGTGACTTGTTCCAGAGTAATACATTTACCAGGGGACAGAACAGTGACTTGTTCCACAGTAATACATTTACCAGGGGACAGAACAGTGACTTGTTCCACAGTAATACATTTACCAGGGGACAGAACAGTGACTTGTTCCACAGTAATACATTTACCAGGGGACAGAACAGTGACTTGTTCCACAGTAATACATTTACCAGGGGACAGAACAGTGACTTGTTCCACAGTAATACATTTACCAGGGGACAGAACAGTGACTTGTTCCACAGTAATACATTTACCAGGGGACAGAACAGTGACTTGTTCCACAGTAATACATTTACCAGGGGACAGAACAGTGACTTGTTCCAGAGTAATACATTTACCAGGGGACAGAACAGTGACTTGTTCCACAGTAATACATTTACCAGGGGACAGAACAGTGACTTGTTCCAGAGTAATACATTTACCAGGGGACAGAACAGTGACTTGTTCCAGTGTAATACATTTACCAGGGGACAGAACAGTGACTTGTTCCACAGTAATACATTTACCAGGGGACAGAACAGTGACTTGTTCCAGAGTAATACATTTACCAGGGGACAGAACAGTGACTTGTTCCAGAGTAATACATTTACCAGGGGACAGAACAGTGACTTGTTCCAGAGTAATACATTTACCAGGGGACAGAACAGTGACTTGTTCCACAGTAATACATTTACCAGGGGACAGAACAGTGACTTGTTCCAGTGTAATACATTTACCAGGGGACAGAACAGTGACTTGAATAGGACTGTCAGTTATAGTTGTTCTAGTCCTATGTCTTGTGCTCAACTCTACAAAAAAACATCAATTCAATCCAGCTGTATTACAGTAAAACACAGCATTGTCTAACGCTGGTTAACCATGTGCTCTTCCATCCAGTCTGGAGAAGACGGAGAGCCAGGAAGCATCGCTAGAAGAGGAAGGGATGCAACTCAAAGAAAAATCTGAACAGGTCCAGAATAACACCACTGTAAGTGCCCCCTTTCCTCTCCTACAGTCACCTTAGCCTGGTCCCAGGCCTGTTTGTGCTGTATAGGCAACTCCTATTGGCGTTTGGTATGACAATGACCATAGGATTTGGCAAGACGGCACAAACAGACCTGGGACCAGGCTATAGTTTCCCTGCTTGTCTAGCAACATGATCTGGTATCAGTGAATGATCTGTTTTGGTTTCAGCCGTCTGACAACACAGCAGAACTGGCCGCGCTACAAACCAGGTACATGGAACGTTGCTCATCACCAAACCCACTTATCATTTTAAATTGTTCTTTCCCTTATGGAAAATCAAACTGGATTCAAAGTGTCTTCAAAATGGCTTTACACTTTCCAGTAAAACAATACAAATGAAGCAATATGGGATTTTGGCTCTTCTATAGAAAAAGGAAACTAAACAGTTTCTGTCCCTTGGTTCTTCGTTAGTCTGGCAGAGAGAGAAGATATGATGAAATCACTACAAGAGGAGCTAAGGGAAGCCAGGGACCAATCACAGAAGGTACAGGAGATCCTCGCTCAGGTCCAGCAGAGCCAAGAGTCCCAGCCGAGCACAGAGCTGCCGGTAAGACTGAGCCATAATAATGATAAATTATTATTGATTGGTCTGGTCTGACAAAGTCATGGTTATGCAGTCTGTAGTATGTTATCAATGTATAATGCAGTCTGTGTAGTGTCTGGTTTTTAACCTTTACCTGTAAGCCAGAGCGCCAAAGACAAATATAACATTTTAATAAAATGTAATGGACTTTCTTATTGGTTCTGTCTGTGGTGTTTTGATTACAGGAGCTGTTGGAGAAACTGAAGGAGGCAGAGGACAGCCACGGGACACTGCAGGCACAGTGTGACCAGTACAGGACAGTCCTGGCTGAAACGGTAAGGACTTACACTGATACAACATGCCCAATTGGTCTACCATCACCTGCATCTCTAAATAAACTAGAAATTTGGCCCACAGCCTTTTTTACAACGAAAGACAATGGCGTGTTTGATTGCGAGAGACCGAGGTGTGGATGGGAAATGGATGTGCTGAATTTATCACCCAACGCCTGCATCGATAAAGATGTGAAACAAAACCTTCTCCTTGCATAAAAACACACGTGTGAGAGAGTTGTGGTCTACATGTCATGGATCTGTCGCCCTCCACAGGAAGGAATGCTGACAAACCTTCAGAATAGTGTCGAGGAGGAGGAGCTGGTGTGGAAGTCCAAGATGGCCGACTCTGAGGACCAGTTGAAGAAGGTGAAGAAGCAGTGTTTTTAATTTCTTTTAAATATCTCCTCTCTTCTGTAATCCTTGGGCATGGCTGTACAATTGTCTCTGTCTGTGGCCCTGTTCTAAACCACACCCTCTCTACTCACACTAGGCCCTGGAACAAGTGCACACTCTGGAGGAGACTGCAGAGAGCTTGAAGACAGGAAACCAAAGCATAGAACAGGTATAATAAATTAATACATTTTCACCTGAAGGGGTTTATCATAATGCTTTGTGTGATATGTTTTAATATCAGGTCCGGTGTAGTGACTGATACTGTCTGATGGCTGTTTTAATATCAGGTCCGGTGTAGTGACTGATACTGTCTGATGGATGTTTTAATATCAGGTCCGGTGTAGTGACTGTCTGATGGCTGTTTTAGTAATGGACTCCTCACTCTTTCCCTCTCTGCAGCTGAAGGAGCAGGTGATGCTTCTGGAAGCCCAGTTGGAGAAACAGTCTGAGACAGAGGACGAAATGGCACAGGTACACATCTACATCCGTTACGGCCGGCAGGCAGCCTAACAGTCAGAGCTTGTCCAAATCCCCGAGCCGACCAGGTAGAAATTACGTCGACGTGAACTTGAGCAAGGCACTTAACCCTGATTGCTCCAGGGTCACCGTTGATGATGGCAGACCCTAACCCCACTCTCCGATGGTGTCTCTCAGGGTGTTGGGATATGCCCAAAAAACACATTTTCCTGTGTGTGTGTGAAATAGGACACATACAGGCACCCACCAAACGTATTATTGTTATTATATAGACCATAGATGGGTACACTAGTTATACACATCAACATTCATATAGTAGAAGCAGTCAGAAAATATCACCGGTACACTGACTAGGTAAGACATCATCCTATATCACAAGGCTGTTTTCTGCTCCGTCTCTCTAAATCACATGGCTGATAGTGAGCGACCATAGAATGTAATACATTACGGAGTCTGTCTGTTCTGTGTGTCTGTCCTCCAGTTGAAGCAGCTGCTGTCAGATTCTCAGAGCCAGCTGGAGTCAGCCCAGACGCAGGCCCAGACGCACAGGGAAGAGCTGGCTACGGTAAGTGTGAGTGCGCCCCTGTTTCCTGTGGTCCTGATCGGAACATCAGCGGGTCGCTTGTTGAGGTCAACTTAGTTTGTGTATCAGTTTCTGTATCCCAGTTCCCTCCTTCTTGTCCCTAACCCCTGGAGCTTCCTGTTCCAGGTCAGAGGTCAGCTGAGCGAGGCGACGGAGCACGCTCAGAGCCAGAAGGCGGTCCCTGAGGCTGGGGCACAGAACGGCCCATCAGAGCCCGAGGTCAGGATGCATCGGAGGTTATAGGTCATGGGGCATCTTTTTACTGCCGGTCTGCTCTGCTGGAGGGTCCTGGAAACTGGTCGCTACCACAATAATATAGTCATCAGCACATTCTAATTAGGAAGGTTTATGATAGGGATGAACATTTCAGTCAATTCTGCTGCCGACTAACCGACCCTCATTAACCAATTAGCAAACGGTAACATTTTGTTCCAAATTGTAAAAATTATGTGACCAACAGAAAATATTATGCATGAATACACAGAATGTGCTTTATTTTATTTTTAGATGAATTGATCTCAGTTAAAAAACGTGGAGGGGGAATCTAAAGATACAACATCTAGGATGGGTTGTTAATATGACCAGACGAAAGAAAGTTGATTATGAAAACCAGTAGAACCGGAGAAAAATGCTGGTTTCAACGGCTTATGAGTCTTTATAAAATACAAATAATTGCCTCCACATTTCTATGGTGTGATTTTGACTTTGAAGCAAAAGGTGAAACATTTCTCATCATATGAAGTAAAAAAAAAAATCTCCCAGGTTTCCAACAATTAAGTATATGATTTCAAAATGCACACGGTCTCCAGCTTAGATTGCAAGGTGGTGGGTGATGCGCTGATAGCCTGCCTACTGTATTGCCTATCCACTAAAATAGGTGAATGGAGGATACGCTTCAATCAGGAGTTGAAAAATACAAATAGTAGCAATAGAAAACTGGGATCCTTTAAAATAAATACTATTTAAAAAAAATCGTGGCCATAAACTCTGTTTTGTTGCGCAATGACTGGGCTTATAAGAGCGTGTTTCACTCCAGCAGCAACCAGCTGTTAGAGGAGCTACGGAGTTAAACAAGGCTGTGTGTGTGATTATATACACAGTACCAGTCAACAGTTTGGACACCTACTCATTCCAGGGTTCCATTCATTCCATATTTTTACTATGTTCTACATTGTAGAAAAGTAGTGAAGACATCAAAACTATGAAATAACACATATGGAATCATGTAGTAACCAAAAAAGTGTTAAACAAATCAAAATATATTTGAGATTCTTCAAAGTAGCCACCCTTTGCCTTGACAGCTTTGCACACTCTTGGCTTTCTCTCAACCAGCTACATGAGGTAGTCACCTGGAATTCATTTCAATTAACAGTTATTAGTTAATTTGTGGAATTTCTTTCCTTAATGTTAATGCATTTGAGGCAATCAGTTGTTGTGACAACGTAGGGGTGGTATACAGAAGATAGCCCTATTTGGTAAAAGACCAAGTCCTGTTTAATGGCTATTTCTCCAAGAAGGAGAGTGATTGAGTGCTGCATCAGATGACCTCAATCCAGTTGAGATGGTTTGGGATGAGTTGGACCGCAGAGTGAAGGAAAAGCAGCCAACAAGTGCTCAGCATATGTGGGAACTCCTTCAAGACTGGAAAATCATTCCTCGTGAAGCTGGTTGACAGAATTCTAAGAGTGTGCAAAGCTGTCATTAAGGCAAAGGGTAGGTTCTTTGAAGAATCTCAAATATAAAATGTATTTTGATTTAACACTTTTTCCCCCATTTATTTTTTGGGGGGTTACAACATGATTCTATATGGGTTATTTCATAGTTTTGATGTCTTCACTATTATTCTACAATCTAGAAAATAGAGAAAATAAAGAAACCCTTGAATGAGTAGGTGTGTCCAAACTGTTGACTGATACTGTGTGTGTGATATATGCCGAACTAACGAACACACGAGAGCGGCCTTAGCAACACAGGTATTCCTATGCGTCAGACTTGCGTGTGTCACCGTCAACCTGGGTTGTTTCTCTCGTTCAAGAATGTTGTGAGGCCAGTGTCTTGACTTTGTCGGTGTTATTATTAATGTATTATTATAGGCAGTAAGTCCAGTCTGTCCAGTTCTCTATGTATGCAGCAGCTGCTAACCATGTGCTGTATTTGTTTTAACCACCCAGTGTGTTGACTATCAGCTGTCCTAACCACAGCTTGGCTCACTCTCTATTCTAAGCATGATCACTCCCTGCTTGGGTTTAGTTTTCCACTGGAGAGCCATTTTGTTTTTTGAAGTGATGCTTCTTATTGCCTGGTGTGGAGTGATGCACTGACATGGCACAGAGTGGTGTGTGTGTGTGTGTGTCTGTGTGGGTGTGTGTGTGTGTCTGTGTGGGTGGCTGTCTGTGTGGGTGGCTGTCTGTGTGGGTGGCTGTCTGTGTGGGTGGCTGTCTGTGTGGGTGGCTGACTGCGTGGGTGGGTGGGTGTCTGTGTGGGTGGCTGTCTGTCTGTGTGGGTGGCTGTCTGTCTGTGTGGGTGGGTGGCTGCGTGGGTGGCTGGCTGTCTGCGTGGGTGGCTGGCTGTCTGCGTGGGTGGCTGGCTGTCTGCGTGGGTGGCTGGCTGTCTGCGTGGGTGGCTGGCTGTCTGCGTGGGTGGCTGGCTGTCTGCGTGGGTGGCTGGCTGTCTGCGTGGGTGGCTGGCTGTCTGCGTGGGTGGCTGGCTGTCTGCGTGGGTGGCTGGCTGTCTGCGCGTGGCTGTCTGTCTGCGGGTGGCTGTCTGTCTGTGGGTGGCTGTCTCTGGGTGCGTGGGTGGCTGGCTGTCTGCGTGGGTGGGTGGCTGGCTGCGTGGGTGGCTGGCTGTCTGCGTGGGTGGCTGGCTGTCTGCGTGGGTGGCTGTCTGCGTGGGTGGGTGGCTGGCTGTCTGCGTGGGTGGCTGGCTGGCTGTCTGCGTGGGTGTGTGCCTGCGTGGGTGTGTGCCTGCTTGGGTGGCTGTCTGCTTGGGTGGCTGTCTGCTTGGGTGGCTGTCTGCTTGGGTGGCTGTCTGCTTGGGTGGCTGTCTGCTTGGGTGGCTGTCTGCGTGGGTGCGCAAGTCATTACAAGCTCTTTAATGCTTTTATCTATCTGTGTCTGTGGCAAGGGGGGGACACATCTGTGTCCAGCCACTTCATCTTCTGACACTGTGTGTAATGCATTATATCCTAATGTTTTGTGCGTCTCAAGGTCCAGTCCCAGTTGAGTCAAATCGCAGAGGAGTTTGAACAGGTACGTGCAACAGCCAATCGGAAGAGGTCAAGAACTTTGACATTGGCTTACAAACTGCTTAGTTAGACAGCGACTGTCTGTGTGACTAGTTATTTGACTGACTTGTGTTTTTATTTGACGTGATCTTGTCCCCCCCCCCCAGGCTCAGAAGACTGTAGAGCTCCAGGCTCAGAAGACTGTAGAGCTCCAGGCTCAGAAGACTGTAGAGCTCCAGGCTCAGAAGACTGTAGAACCCCAGGCTCAGAAGACTGTAGAACCCCAGGCTCAGAAGACTGTAGAACCCCAGGCTCAGAAGACTGTAGAACCCCAGGCTCAGAAGACTGTAGAACCCCAGGCTCAGAAGACTGTAGAACCCCAGGCTCAGAAGACTGTAGAACCCCAGGCTCAGAAGACTGTAGAACCCCAGGCTCAGAAGACTGTAGAACCCCAGGCTCAGAAGACTGTAGAACCCCAGGCTCAGAAGACTGTAGAACTCCAGGCTCAGACGACTGTAGAACCCCAGGCTCAGCTGGACATGCTGGAAGAGGCAGGAGACTCCCCACAGGCTGGCACAGAGGACGTAGCCCAGCTAGAGGTACATGACCGTGGGCCACATTCAGCGGAATGTTCAAATACTATTTTATTTGTCACATGCACCGAATACAACACAATACAATACCGTGAAAAGCTTGCTTACAAGCCCTAAACAATGCAGTTTTAATAAAAATATTTACTAAATAAAAGGGTAACAATAACGAGGCTATATACCGGGGGAGTCAATGTGCGGGGGCACAGGTTAGTCGACAGAATTTGTAAAATGACTATGTATAGATAATAAACAGCGAGTTGCAGCAGTGTAAAAACCAGGGGGAGTGGGGTCAATATAAATAGTCTGGTGGCCATTTGATTAATTGTTCAGCAGTCTTTTGTCTTGGGGGTAGAAGCTGTCAAGGAGCCTTTTGGACCTAGACTTGGCGCTCCGGTACCGCCGTGCGGTAGCAGAGAGAACAGTCGATGACTAGGGTGGATGGAGTCTTTGACATTTTTTAGGGCCTTCCTCTGACACCGCCTAGCTGTTTGGGGTTTTAGGCTGGGTTTCTGTACAGCACTTTGAGATATCAGCTGATGTAAGAAGGGCTATATAAATACATTTGATTTGATATAGGTCCTGGATGGCAGGAAGCTTGGCCCCAGTGATGTACTGGGCCATACACATTACCCTCTGTAGCGCCTTACATTTAACCATTGGCATTTAACCAAATGTCGAGCAGTTCTCATACCAGGCAGTGATACAACCGGTCAGGATGCTCTCGATGGTGCAGCTGTAGAACTTTTTGAGGATCAAGGGACCCATGCCAAATCTTTTCAGTCTCCTGAAGGGGACTAGGCTTTGTCGGGCCTTCTTCGCGACTGTCTTGGTGTGTTTGGACCATGATAGTTTGGTGGTGATGTGGACACCAAGTAACTCTCGACCCGCTCCACTACAGCCCCATCGATGTTAATGGGCGCCTGTTCGGCCCTCTTTTTCCTATAGTCCACGATCAGCTCCTTCGTCTTTCTCACATTGAGGGAGAAGTTGTTGTCCTGGCACCACACTGCCAGGTCTCTGACCTCCTCCCTATAGGCTGTCTCATCGTTGTCGGTGATCAGGCCTACAACTGTTGTCATCAGCAAACTTAGTGATGGTGTTGGAGTCATGCCTGGCCGTGTAGTCATGAGTGAATAGGGAGTACAGGAGAGGACTAAGCACGCACCCCTGAGGGGCCCCATGTTGGACATCCTGGCGGGCGGGGGCGGCCGGCATGATGGTGTTGATGTGAGCCACGACCAGTGTTTCAAAGCACTTCATGGCTACCGACGTGAGTGCTACGGGACTAATCATTTAGGCAGGTTATCTCCGCTTTCTTGGGCACAGGGACTATGGTGGTCTGTTTGAAACATGTAGGTATTAGACTCGGTCAGGGAGAGGTTGAAATGTCAGTGAAGACACTTGCCAGATGGTCCGCGCATGCTTTGAGTACAAGACCTGGTAATCCGTCTGGCCCCGCAGCTTTTTGAATGTTGACCTGTTTAAAGGTCTTGCTCACATCGGCTACGGAGAGCGTGATCAGTCTTCTGGAACAGCAAGTGCTCTCATGCATGCTTCAGTAATGCTTGCCTCAAAGCGAGCACAGAAGGCGTTTAGGTCGTCTGGTAGGCTCACGTCACTGGGCAGCTCGTGGCTGGGTTTCCCTTTAGTCCGTAATATTTTTCAGGCCCGGTTTCATTCTTAGTCCTGCGTTGACGCTTTGCCTGTTTGATGATTCGTCTGAGGGCATATCGGGATTTCTTATAAGCGTCCGGATTAGTGTCCCACTCCTTGAAAGCTGCAGCTTTAGCTCGGTGCGGATGTTACCTGTAATCCATGGCTTCTGGTTGGGTAATGTAGTTCCTGCTTTTATTTTTTGCTTGTACGCCTTATACAGCTCATTGAGTGCGGTCTTAGTGGCAGCATCGGTTTGTGGTGGTAAATAGACGCCTACGAATAATATAGATGAGAACTCTCTTGGTAGATAGTGTGGTCTACAGCTTATCATGAGGTATTCTACCTCAGGCAAGCAATACCTCGAGACTTCTTTAATATTAGATATCGCGCACCTGCAGTTATTGACAAATGGACACGTCCCCTCGTCTTACCAGATGTAAGTGCTCTGCCCTGCCGATGCACGGAGAAGCCAGCCAGCTCTAAATGATCCGTGTCGTCTTTCAGCCACGTATCTGTGAAACATAAGTTATTACAGTTTTCAATGTCCCGTTGGTTGGATAGTTTTAATCATGTTTTCCAATGATTGAACGTTGGCCAATAATACAGAGGGTAGTGGTGGTTTACCTAGTCATCAGGGAATTCTGACAAGGCACCCCGCCCTCTGTCTTTTCTTCACGTCGATGACAGGGATTTGGCCTTGTCATGACAAAGCAGTATACCCTTTGCGTCAGACTCATTAAAGAGAAAATCTTTGTTCGAGGTGAGTAATCGCTTTTCTGATGTCCAGAAGCTCTATTCGTTCATAAGAGACGGTAGCAGCAACATTATGTACAAAATGAATTACAAACAATGTAAAAAAAAATATATATATATCAAAAAAGACCTGGGCCAAGCAGCCACCACAGCTCCAGCAGCTCTTAAAGTTCACTCTGGAGCAGAACAACCACAACACTCTACAGGACTGCTCTAATGAGGCCAATCCGTCACTGCTTTATTACGCCAAGGTTGTGGGTTCAATTCCCACAGGGATCACAAACACATACTGACTGGCAGGTTTGTATGCACTCGCTGTACTGAAAGTCGCTCTGAATGAATGTGTATGCTTAGTGGAATACCTTCGCCTCAATGACTACACCTAATACTGTTTAACTGCTGCATGGGTGTGGTTATAGGGCTGTTATACAACGGCGGTCACGAGTCATGACCGCAGTCAAATTCCACGTGTCGGTAACTATGCTTCTCCAAGCTCTGATGCTGCTGATGGTCCTTAGTAGCCTACCAAACTTGATAGTTGCCTGGTAGTCGGCACTCTATTGTTCCTCTAATCACTCTGACGTCAATGCAAATGTTTTAGAAATCCAACTCTTCATGAGAGCTCATGTTGCACAACATTTCTATAGGGTGTGAAATTGCGTGAGAAAACAGAGTGATGGCCTCTTTAGAGGAGGATCCCATCAGCTTTCTACAGGCTAGGCATATTTTATTGATTTATTTCAACTTTCCTAATATTAAGCACATTGCTTCACTTTACAACAGGATTATAGCCTATCTGGCTGGCATGAAAATGAACCACACACGGGGAAAAGCGTTCACTATTTAAGTACATAGATGACATGTATTTTCCCCCTGCTGCCCCTGTTTCAATACAGGTGCATGATAATGGTCCATTCTAAATCAAAACGTATTTCACTCTGTGTGTGATTTAGTGTATATATAAAGACAACTTTTAAGAATAGTCTGATGGGTGACAATATTAGCCTATCACTTTTACAACTTATTCAAATCATAGTCGCACACCTCATGTAGCCTAGGCCATAGGCCTATATGTTTTATAAGGTTTGTAGCACAACTAAAGTGGCCAAAACTTAAGCACATTAATCCGCTTTACACTCTGTGTTGACTGGCATGTTTTCACGCTTATATCCTACTGCCAGGTGCGCATTGCCTCGCTTATAATGTGAAGAAATAGCCTAATAGTTTATCAACATTTTAAGCTAAACGTTCTGATCTGTTGCATCAGCCTCATTGCTTTAAAAGTTTTTTTGTTGTTTTTTGATGCGATTTGATTGTATTGATTTGGGATCTATCGCATCCCACGACTGTCCCAGACTGTTTGGAATATTTATTTCTCGCACAGAAGGACAAGTTGACCAATCAAATAAGTCAACTTTTGTACTATGTGGGATAGTAGATTGACAGGCTAGTGCTGCTGCTGTTCGTTAGGCCTACTCCTCTCGTGAATGACAGTCAGTCCACACAAACAAATCAGTGCTCATGTCTTTCATGCAACTCTTTAAATCCTCAGTCCCATCATGCGGCCTTAGAATTTATAAAAAATCAAAACACGTAGTCTTTGTATCACAACTACATTTAAAAAAATTGAATAAAAACCTCTAAATTAAGCATAGGTTTAATCTATGTCCGGGAAACTGGCCCTTTGATTCTTATAGGAGTTGTGGCAATCAACTACTCAACACAGAATAAGCTGAATGTGCGCACTTCCTTGGAAATCATTTGGAGAAAATATCCTTTATATGTTCGATTGTATTCTTCCTACTCTAGTTATTTTAGCAGACAAGATTTGCTTAGAAATTACTTTAGTGTAGCCCACAGCCATATGACAGCCAGATCAGGACCTAACATATGTTCTTCCGAATTAGACATTTTCTTCATATCATGTTTCTTTAGACCTGTCTAAAATAATGGATTTATTATGAAGGTGTAGGCTATATTAAATGGATTTATTAGACTTTTTCAAATGTAGACATTCCAAAGGTCTGCGTCAGTGGCTTGGCGTCAGTGGCGTCAGTGGCTTGTAGGCTGTG
This sequence comes from Salvelinus namaycush, assembly GCF_016432855.1. Lineage (NCBI taxonomy): Eukaryota > Metazoa > Chordata > Actinopteri > Salmoniformes > Salmonidae > Salvelinus > Salvelinus namaycush. Next base: position 4,292,021 of record NC_052341.1, on the reverse strand, counting down.
CGTCAGTGGCTTGTAGGCTGTGCGTCAGTGGCTTGTAGGCTGTGGCGTCAGTGGCTTGTAGGCTGTGCGTCAGTGGCTTGTAGGCTGTGCGTCAGTGGCTTGTAGGCTGTGCGTCAGTGGCTTGTAGGCTGTGGCGTCAGTGGCGTCAGTGGCTTGTAGGCTGTGGCGTCAGTGGCTTGTAGGCTGTGGCGTCAGTGGCGTCAGTGGCTTGTAGGCTGTGCGTCAGTGGCTTGTAGGCTGTGCGTCAGTGGCTTGTAGGCTGTGGCGTCAGTGGCTTGTAGGCTGTGGCGTCAGTGGCTTGTAGGCTGTGGCGTCAGTGGCTTGTAGGCTGTGGCGTCAGTGGCTTGTAGGCTGTGGCGTCAGTGGCTTGTAGGCTGTGGCGTCAGTGGCTTGTAGGCTGTGGCGTCAGTGGCTTGTAGGCTGTGGCGTCAGTGGCTTGTAGGCTGTGGCGTCAGTGGCTTGTAGGCTGTGCGTCAGTGGCTTGTAGGCTGTGCGTCAGTGGCTTGTAGGCTGTGCGTCAGTGGCTTGGCGTCAGTGGCTTGTAGGCTGTGCGTCAGTGGCTTGTAGGCTGTGCGTCAGTGGCTTGGCGTCAGTGGCTTGTAGGCTGTGCGTCAGTGGCTTGTAGGCTGTGCGTCAGTGGCTTGGCGTCAGTGGCTTGTAGGCTGTGCGTCAGTGGCTTGTAGGCTGTGGCGTCAGTGGCTTGTAGGCTGTGCGTCAGTGGCTTGTAGGCTGTGGCGTCAGTGGCTTGTAGGCTGTGCGTCAGTGGCTTGTAGGCTGTGGCGTCAGTGGCTTGTAGGCTGTGGCGTCAGTGGCTTGTAGGCTGTGGCGTCAGTGGCTTGTAGGCTGTGGCGTCAGTGGCTTGTAGGCTGTGGCGTCAGTGGCTTGTAGGCTGTGGCGTCAGTGGCTTGTAGGCTGTGGCGTCAGTGGCTTGTAGGCTGTGGCGTCAGTGGCTTGTAGGCTGTGGCGTCAGTGGCTTGTAGGCTGTGCGTCAGTGGCTTGTAGGCTGTGCGTCAGTGGCTTGTAGGCTGTGGCGTCAGTGGCTTGTAGGCTGTGCGTGGAAGCTAGGAGATGTTAAACGTGTTTTAAATGCCGGTCTCATGGTAATTAACCGTTAATTATTTGTTTGACAATCACTGGCTGACAATTTCATAGCCCTAGTTATGTCATTTTTTTTGTTGTTGTTGTAATGTCCATTAAGGATTTGATTTAATGTATTAATTGATTGGGTGTGGTTGTAAAATATTTTTGTTTCTGTCTTTCAGGAAGAGAGTTCAGGACTGAAGGAAGGAACATCTGTTTAAGAGACTGAAGACGTGACACTAAAACATGATTATCATAGTTATGCATTCCAACACGGTTAGTTCTTGTACTGTAGTAGTTGATTGCTGCATCTCCTATAAGAATCTAAGGGCCAGTTTCCCGGACACTGATTAAGCCTATTCCTGAACTAAAATACATGCTCAGTGGAGAATCTCCCTTAAAGAAACGTGTTAGCCAGGGACTAGGCTTAATATGTGTCTGGGAAAACCGGCCCAAAATGTTTCTGGGTCGTTCCACCAATTCGGTGCCTTTATCAGATGTGTGTAACTTGGTGGGGGATTATAATTTTTTTTTTAACGTTCTGTCATAAAGAGAACATGTTCAACTTAATAAAAATGTTTTCCCATCTCGATGTTAAATAAAAAGTGCCAAATAAAGTTAAAGGGTTGACTGTAACAGGGTTGACGATTTCATCTTAAATCAGGGGCAATTGAGGGGGGGAAAATGAAATTGTGAAACCATACCTAGCCTGTCTATATATGGATAACGTGTTTTGCTCGACCAACTCAGTTTTCCACCACAAAACACCAGAAAATGTTTTGTGGTGGAAAATGCTGAGTTTTAGCACTTTAGCAAAGTCTTATTCATATAACAAAAATGAACTCGGTGGTCTACTAAAGGGTGCTTCATGGAATATAACAGGTCTTTTAAAATTCAATATTGGTGTAGAATTCCTACTTAAAATGTCAAAGGGATGCAAAACTCACTCATTTCGTGGAACGACCGATCTGATCTAGGATGAGGAAAAAGATACTATGCTGCAAACAGACCGTTGAAGACAAACCTACATCAACGATTCTGGCCATGTCAGAAATGATACCTAAGACTAGCTCTGGTCCAGGGCATTAGTGCGCTTTCCTCCACTACGCCCTGTATCGATATTGATCAGACGAACGCCCTGGACCAGAGCTAACCAACTCTGCCTTATAGTCACAATGAAATCTCTCTCCCCAGAGTCCACAGTGTTAAAAGGGAGAACGATTGTGTGTTTATAAAACGTACATCAACCTGTGCAATTACTTTGTGCACCCTATTCTCCTATATTGCACACTACTTTTGCCCAGAGCACTATAGGGGAAACCTTATGGGCCCTGGTCAAAAGAAGTGCACTATATAGAGAAAAGATGCAACTTTGTGTCTTTTGTAAAGTGGTTGGGATGAATGATGGGAGGAAGTTATGGTACACAAGATGGATGCAATACATTAAGTGCCTCCTTCAGTACTGTGTTTTACAGTAGCTGGCTGCCAACACAATGTGTGAATTTGATAAAGAATAAAAATACAATGTAGTGTTTGTGTTATGACTCGTGCTTGAACTTGATGTTGATTTTTAAACCAAGGATTGACGTAACAAACCAGGGGCCAGCTAACTCATAGTCAAGTGATATGTGTCTGTTTTATCTGGTTAAAAAAAGTTTGTATATTGGTTGTTGATTCAATTTAAAGTCATGATTTCTTAAGACTAAGCAGTTTTGGAAAGTTAGCTGGCTAACTTGTTGACCCAGAATTCTGTGACCCATGAGTAACAAACTGGAAATGTAGAAGACGTATGAAAGAATCCAGAGGGCTGGGCCGATGTTTAATTTGACAGATTACTCCGGTAGCACTCAGTTTCAAAATGTTTTCTTATTGAACAGGACCCAGGATATGCAGTGAGGTGCTCGCATGTGGGCAGACTGCCAATCTGGGTGGTGGCCATGCGAACCAGCTTCGTGCCCTCCTCGTTATTATACACTGAACTAAATTATAGTGTTGGTTTCATGTGCTGAAATAAAAGATCCCCAAAAATTTTCCAGAGGTACAAAAAGCTTGTCTCTCAATTTGAAGCTGATTTAAACAGCATGATCATTACACAGGTGCACCTTGTGCTTGGGACTAAAGGGCAGTTTTATCACACAACACGATGCCGCAGATGCCTCAAGTTTTGAGGAAGCTTGCAATTGGAATGCTGAATTGTTGGAAGTTGTTGAATTTATATTTGTGTTCAGTATATTATATTCCATGGGAGGTACTAACCTTGATATAGGCTGACGTTAGCAAATAGTACATGATGCTGAAAATGGGAAATTACACTTCAGTGTTGGCTTTGCCTACCCATGCTGTTTAGATATTAATAAATAACCTAAGCTATATAATATGTAATGACGCCGGAGGAGATGGTTGCTGTTTTACGATCCCCTAACCTATTGTGTTTTTTTCACATTATTTGTAACTTATTTTGTACATCTACAAGCATTTCGCTACACTCTAACATCTGCTAACCATGTGTATGTGACCGATTAGATTTTGATAATGTTTCTGCCACCGTGTCTTATGACCGAAAAAGAGCTTCTAGATATCAGGACAGCGATTACTCACCCCATACTGGAGGAAAAGGTTTTATTTAACAAGTCGGACGGGAAGGATTTACCTCAGACACCCGACAAGGCCCTCATCCTCGCCATTCGCAGGAGAAAGAGACCGATATCAGGGACAAAGGTCTGGGTGCCTTATAAGGATCCGACGGCGAGTGGGTAATCTCCCTTTAGTGGCCGGGGACTTTAATGCAGGGAAACTTAAATCCGTTTTACCTCATTTCTACCAGCATGTTAAAATGTGCAACCAGAGGGGGAAAAACTAGACTGCCTATACAAAGCTCTCCCTCGCCCTCCATTTAGCAAATCTGACCATAATGCTATCCTGATTCCTGCTTACAAGTAAAAACTAAAGCAGGAAGTACCAGTGACTCGGTCTATAAAAAAGGGGTCAGATGAAGCAGATGCTAAGCTACAGGACTGTTTAGCTAGCACAGACTGGAATATGTTCAGGGATTCCTCCGATGGCATTGAGGAGTACACCACATCAGTCACTGGCTTCATCAATAAGTGCATCGATGACATCGTACCCACAGTGACCGTACGTACATACCCCAACCAGAAACCATGGATTACAGGAAACATCCACACAGCTAAAGGGTAGAGCTGCTGCTTTCAAGGAGCGGGACTCTAATCCTGAAGTTTATAAGAAATTCCGCTATGCCCTCCGACGAACCATCAAACAGGCAAAGTATCAATACAGGACTAAGATTGAATCGTACTACACCGGCTCCAACGCTCGTCGGATGTGGCAGGGCTTGCAAGCTATTACAAACTACAAAGAGAAGCACAGCTGCGAGCTGCACAGTGACACGAGCCAACCAGACGAGCTAAATTACTTCTATGCTCGCTTCGAGGCAATCAACACTGAAACATTCTTGAGAGCATCAGCTGTTCCGGACGACTGTATGATCACGCTCTCCGTAGCCGATGTGGGTAAGACCTTTAAACAGGTCAACATTCACAAGGCCGCAGGACAAGACGGATCCCCAGTACGTGTACTCCGAACATGTGCTGACCAACTGGCAAGTGTCTTATCACTCACATTTTCAACCTGTCCCTGACTGAGTCTGTAATACCAACATGTTTCAAGCAGACCACTGTAGTCCCTGTGCCCAAGATCTCTAACGGTTCGAACACACCGACAGCGTCCTGGCACAAAATATAATTCAGCATCATCTGGATATAACAAAAGTTCAACATTCACCTTCTGCTGCCATTTCTGTCAAGCCGTTTACGCATACGGTTTTGCGCATACGTTCGATAAAATCCAACGTACGCACCACACAGAACGCACTGCATCTGCAACGCAATGCTGCAAGGCAAACACAACGTTTCATTGGAATTGAATGTAATTCTGGTGTACCAAAATGCAATGACTGTCGGTGTGATCGAAGCGTAAGTTAACCTGCCTAAATGACTACCGACCCGTAGCACTCACGTCTGTAACCATGAAGTGCTTTGAAAGGCTGGTCATGGCTCACATCAACACCATTATCCCAGAAACCATAGACCCACTCCAATGTGCATTCTGCCCCAGCAGATCCACAGATGATGCAATCTCTATTGCACTCAACATTGCCCTTTCCCGCCTGGACAAAAGGAACACCTATGTAAGAATGCTATTCGTTAACTATAGCTCAGCGTTCAACACCATAGTGGCCTCAAAGCTCATCACTAAGCTATGGATCCTGGGACTAAACACCTCCCTCTGCAACTGGATCCAGGACTTCCTGACGGGCCGCTCCCCAGGTGGTAAGGGTAGGTAACAACACATCCTCCACGCTGATCCTCAACACAGGGGCCCCTCAGGGGTGCGTGCTCTGTCCCCTCCTGTACTCCCTGTCCACTCATGACTGCATGGCCAGGCACAACTCCAACACCATCATCAAGTTTGCAGATGACACAACAGTGGTAGGCCTGATCACCGACAACGACGAGACAGCCTATAGGGAGGAGTTCAGAGAACTGGCAGTGTGGTGCCAGGACAACAACCTCTCCCTCAACGTGATCAAGACAAAGGAGCTGATTGTGGACTATAGGAAAAGGAGGACAGAGCACGCCCCAATTCTCATCGACAGGGCTGTAGTGGAACAGGATGAGAGCTTCAAGTTTCTTGGTGTCCACATCACCAACAAACTAACATGGTCCAAGCACACCAAGACAGTTGTGAAGAGGGCACGACAAAGCTTATTCCCCCTCAGGAGACTGAAAAGATTTGGCATAGGTCCTCAGATCCTCATCAGGTTCTACAGCTGCACCATTGATAGCATCCTGACTGGTTGCATCACTGCCTGGTATGGCAATTGCTCGGCCTTCGACCGCAAGGCACTACAGAGGGTAGTGCGTGTACGGACCATTACGTCAGAAGAAGGCCCTAAAAATTGTCAAAGACTCCAGTCACCCAGTCGTAGACCGTTCTCTCTGCTACCGCATGGCAGGCTGTACTGGAGCGCCAAGTCTAGGGCTAAAAGGCTTCTTAACAGCTTCTACCCCCAAGCCATAAGACCCATGAACAGCTAATATCGTAGAAATTCAATACTGAGAGAGACTTGGTCATTTCTTCAAACAATCATTATTTAATATCGATTAGTTATTGTAATAATGAAACCGTCAGCCCAACAGTCTTGACTGACTGTTGGGCTGAGAGCCTTCCCTTTACAGACAATGCACAGTTTATTTAGCTAATACCCAGAATGCTTGATTCCAGCCCTCCCATATAGATTGGGGGTACCATAAGCCACTTTGGGCTCAACCTGTCTTCATCTGCACCTGGCGTTATCTTAACCCCCCACCCTGGCCTAATTTCCCAGGTGTTATCTTAACCCCCCACCCTGGCCTAATTTCCCAGGTGTTATCTTAACCCCCCACCCTGGCCTAATTTCCCAGGTGTTATCTTAACCCCCCACCCTGGCCTAATTTCCCAGGTGTTATCTTAACCCCCCACCCTGGCCTAAATTCCCAGGTGTTATCTTAACCCCCCACCTTGGCCTAATTTCCCAGGTGTTATCTTAACCCCCCACCCTGGCCTAATTTCCCAGGTGTTATCTTAACCCCTGACCCTGGCCTAATTTCCCAGGTGTTTTCTTAACCCCCCACCCTGGCCTAATTTCCCAGGTGTTATCTTAACCCCTGACCCTGGCCTAATTTCCCAGGTGTTATCTTAACCCCCCACCATGGCCTAATTTCCCAGGTGTTATCTTAACCCCCCACCCTGGCCTAATTTCCCAGGTGTTATCTTAACCCCTGACCCTGGCCTAATTTCCCAGGTGTTATCTTAACCCCCCACCCTGGCCTAATTTCCCAGGTGTTATCTTAACCCCCCACCCTGGCCTAATTTCCCAGGTGTTATCTTAACCCCCCACCCTGGCCTAATTTCCCAGGTGTTATCTTAACCCCTGACCCTGGCCTAATTTCCCAGGTGTTTTCTTAACCCCCCACCCTGGCCTAATTTCCCAGGTGTTATCTTAACCCCTGACCCTGGCCTAATTTCCCAGGTGTTATCTTAACCCCCCACCCTGGCCTAATTTCCCAGGTGTTATCTTAACCCCCCACCCTGGCCTAATTTCCCAGGTGTTATCTTAACCCCCCACCCTGGCCTAATTTCCCAGGTGTTTTCTTAACCCCCCACCTTGGCCTAATTTCCCAGGTGTTATCTTAACCCCTGACCCTGGCCTAATTTCCCAGGTGTTATCTTAACCCCTGACCTAATTTCCCAGGTGTTATCTTAACCCCTGACCCTGGCCTAATTTCCCAGGTGTTTTCTTAACCCCCCACCCTGGCCTAATTTCCCAGGTGTTATCTTAACCCCTGACCCTGGCCTAATTTCCCAGGTGTTATCTTAACCCCCCACCATGGCCTAATTTCCCAGGTGTTATCTTAACCCCCCACCCTGGCCTAATTTCCCAGGTGTTATCTTAACCCCTGACCCTGGCCTAATTTCCCAGGTGTTATCTTAACCCCCCACCCTGGCCTAATTTCCCAGGTGTTATCTTAACCCCCCACCCTGGCCTAATTTCCCAGGTGTTATCTTAACCCCCCACCCTGGCCTAATTTCCCAGGTGTTATCTTAACCCCTGACCCTGGCCTAATTTCCCAGGTGTTTTCTTAACCCCCCACCCTGGCCTAATTTCCCAGGTGTTATCTTAACCCCTGACCCTGGCCTAATTTCCCAGGTGTTATCTTAACCCCCCACCCTGGCCTAATTTCCCAGGTGTTATCTTAACCCCCCACCCTGGCCTAATTTCCCAGGTGTTATCTTAACCCCTGACCCTGGCCTAATTTCCCAGGTGTTATCTTAACCCCTGACCCTGGCCTAATTTCCCAGGTGTTATCTTAACCCCCCACCCTGGCCTAATTTCCCAGGTGTTATCTTAACCCCTGACCCTGGCCTAATTTCCCAGGTGTTATCTTAACCCCTGACCCTGGCCTAATTTCCCAGGTGTTATCTTAACCCCCCACCTTGGCCTAATTTCCCAGGTGTTATCTTAACCCCCCACCCTGGCCTAATTTCCCAGGTGTTATCTTAACCCCTGACCCTGGCCTAATTTCCCAGTTGCCAGGATATCTAAGGACCATGGAGGCCTTTGTTCTACTCCTTTCTATCCTGGCTAAACAGACATCATATATTGTCTATGGAATGCAAGCTCAATCAGACCGGAGACATACAGTATGTCTCACATGCACCACTAATCATAGAATGTGGCTGTTTCATTTTTTATCACGAGACATCAATCAATTGTCAGCTTCAAGCTATCTCGAGTAAAATCCATGTCCTCGACACCCAGACTAGCTGCAGGAAGCTAGAGTGGACACCATAAAACTCAGGATTAGCAGGACAGAAATATCTTACTGGTTGTTTAGTAAATAATTGTTACATATCCAACAAATAAGGTGAATACATCATTTTTCCCTCACACTAATCAAAGGGCTACCCAGACCCCTCTTTTTACACTGCTGCTACTCTCTGTTTATTATCTATGCATAGTCACTTTAACTCTACCTACATGTACATATTACCTCAATTACCTCGACTAACCGGTGCCCTCGCACATTGACTCTGTACCGGTACCCGCTGTATATAGCCTCGCTATTGCTATTTTACTCCTGCTGTTTAATTATTTGTTACTTTCATTTTTACTTAACACTTATTTTTCTTAAAACTGCATTGTTGGTTAAAGGCTTGTAAGTAAGCATTTCACTGTAAGGTTGTATTTGGCGTATGTGACAAATAAAATTGGATTTGATGTGTACAGAGGTAACCAAGACAACAGCAGACATTTAACATTCTCCTTGCAGGAGGATTTTACGCTGGCAGTACAATCACAGATTTTTTCCCCCCTCCAAAAATAATTCCACATGTAAAGACATACTAAACTTTGGGAATATACACTGAGTAGACAAAACATTAAGAACACCTGTCTCTGCTTGACATGGACTGACCATGGTGGGGATTTGATGTACTTTTATTTGTAATATTTTATTATTTATACCAGCATTTATGATACGTTTTAACAAATACTGGTACGTTGAAAAGCTAGTGTGTATATTTAAATGAAATATACTTTTAATAAAATGTATAAATACCATTTGTTATTGGAGTTACTCATTAAGAGTCTGTGTAATTTAAATTGGTTTTGTGCTGGCCAACTGGTTTAATACTGAGTGCTCGTGGCTCCTTTCTCCACCCACTCCGTTCACTGCAATGCAATACTGTAGAACACCAGACCTTAAAACGTGTTTGCTAAGGATGATGTATTCTGTTTCTTAAATAGGCTACTTCTAAATTAACATATCTAAGTCACTATGTGAACCAACGTATCCATATTTGTTTATATAAATCCCAAAGAAAAGACATGCAATTCATAGGTCATTAAACCTAATTGTGTCTGACAATTTCTGTACTGCAAGGCCTACTTTTTAATTTACATTTCAAAACACTGAAACATAAGGCCTCTAGACATACATTAAAATTAAGACTATAGACAGATTCATATCTAGACTGACACTATGATTAGGCTATAAACCTTTCAAAGCATTTTTTGCTGTTGTTGTATTTGACTGAAAGTGAATGACTTGACTGTTTGTTATATGCAAAGGTTGTTGCCAACACAGTGGAAACCTCTGGTGGAAACAAGGCTAAAATCAGGAGAAGAGCCCACCCACAACTACACTGCGCAACCATCTTTAAGCTCTTCCTGATTCAATCGCTTCCCTTCAACATTCCCGAGCGTCAGAAACAAGTAAGGCACAAGTTATTTTGCTTTGAAAAGGGTTATATTCTTCAATGTTAGGTTTTATACAGATCTAAGCCAACTCGAAATGTCCTAGAATTGTGTGCAGGTTTAAGCTTCTGAATGTCTTTATTTATATAATGTATGCGAAGCAGTTCGCATATCCGCATTTCGGTTCAACATCTAACAATCGCCATTTAAAATCGCTCTTATTTGTGAACGATCCTGGGTTTAGTTATTGGTCACTGTTTAATTGTTATAATTTAGTAGTCTACAATTGTTTTCTTATTATTATTCTCCTGCATTAAGGGCAGATCGACAAGATTTTAAGTACGCTCTAAAGTACTTTAATCTCAAACTGCCATTTTGTCTCAAATTCAGGATGTGTAATTAGCTACAATGTGACATCTTGGAAGGCTAGATTGTAATATTATGTAACAGCTTCAGTGTGTAGCCTAGTAGAATATATATATATTTTTCAGCAGTGAAAGGGACACACGAAACATGTGAGACCACCGATTCTGGTTGGCTGGAAGGTTACATTGTAGTACTCCTAATGTAGCCGAAATGACGTTGTTTTACTGTAGTAGGAAATTACTAGCGTTGTGATGTTCTTTTGTTGCGTTCAAATCAAAGGAGCAGACCTATTGACGGATCAATTTCTTGTGTTCGAAGCTAGTTCTGGAGCAATGAGTGTCCTTATGGGGCGTTCCTCTGCCCAGGCGTTGCTGAACCCTGCCAGATCTTACAACGGTCTGGATAGGTATTTTTAGGTATCAGCAGATGCCACGTTCAAAACAACTGGGAACTCGGGAAATCTCCTACTTCTGACTTAAGTGTGTTTTAAGACAACTGGGAACTTTGGGGGGGGGGGGTTCTAAACTTGGGCCTTTTTCTAGAGCTCTGACTTTCCGTCCGAAGATCACGGACCTAGTTTTTTTTCTCTTAAGTTCCCAGTTGTCTTGAAAGCACCATAACCACGTCATAGTTGCGTTACCCTGCTCAGATGTTGCTTGCGTCAACCAATTGTTGTGTGCCATGTCATCGACTGACTGTTTTAACGTATAATGTGGTTAGATGGTATGTAAAATACCAATCCAGGCGTTGTAAGATCTGGCAGGCATCAGCAATGCCTGGGCAGAGGAATACGCCCCATTAGTTGTAGAAATCTGTCAGTCGATGACAGAGCAGGGCAACTGCTTTAGTCTGTACTGGTCTGTTTATTCAGATAAATCAATGTTTAGGGTTCCATGGAGATGTTGGAATGTGTGACGATGGGAGAGGGCGTGCTGTAGGGTAGGGGACACCCAGTCGCCCTTCATATGTTACTGGTTAAATTGCTCAGTCTGGGTTAACCAGTCCAAGGAGTGTCTCAAAGGAGGAGTGCTGATGTAAACCTGTTTTTAAGACAACAAAAAAACTCCCAGCTCAGAGTAGGTTTAAACATTATGTTAAAGATGTCCTCCAGCCATTTTACTTTTACTGTTGAAAAGCGATATCCCCAAGTATAACTGCAGGAAAGTACATACACTGAAGGGTAAAAAAATGTGTTTCGGAATATTTGTATTCTGTATATTTGTATTCTTCTTTTCACTCTGTCATTTAGGTCATTATTGTGGAGTCACTACAATGTTGTTGATCCATCCTCAGTTTTCTCTCATCACAGCCTTTGAACTCTGTAGCTGTTTTAAAATCACCAATGGCCTCATGGTGAAATCCCTGAGCAGTTTCCTTCCTGTCCTGCAGCTCAGTTCAGAAAGACCTAAGACCACAACATAGCATGGCAGCAACACATGACAACACAGCATGGCAGCAACGCATGACAACACATGGTAGCAACACAACATGACAACACATGGTAGCAACACAACATGACAACACATGGTAGCAACACAACATGACAACACATGGTAGCAACACAACATGGCAGCAGCACAACATGATGTTTGAAATGCACTACTTGACTGAGGGAACTAAAATATGTTGTATGTATGGGGGACAGAGGAAGTGGTAGGCATTCATCATTATTACTATTTCACACACAGTGAGTCCATATAACTTTGTCGTTTGATAAGCCAAATCCTACATCTGAGCTAATTTATTCTTGCCTCAACGAAGGGGGTGAATACTTATGCACCGACTATATTTTAGTTGATAAATGTTAATTTGTAAACATTTGTAGAATTTTCTTTCCACTTTGATATGATGGAATATTTTGTGTAGATCAATGACCAAAACATGACAATTATGACGCTTGTTATGGCTCAAGGCTTCATGCATAGCTTTTATTTTTTACCCATAAGAGCAGGAGTAAGATGCCTTTATTTTTTACCCATAAGAGATGGAGTAAGATGCCTTTATGTTTTACCCATAAGAGATGGAGTAAGATGTCTTTATTTTTACCCATAAGAGCAGGAGTAAGATGTCTTTATTTTTACCCATAAGAGCAGGAGTAAGATGTCTTTATTTTTACCCATAAGAGCAGAAGTAAGATGTCTTTATTTTTACCCGTAAGAGCAGGAGTAAGATGTCTTTATTTTTACCCATAAGAGCAGGAGTAAGATGTCTTTATTTTTACCCATAAGAGCAGGAGTAAAGATGTCTTTATGTTTTACCCATACGAGCAGGAGTAAGATGTCTTTATTTTTACCCATAAGAGCAGGAGTAAGATGTCTTTATTTTTACCCATAAGAGCAGGAGTAAGATGTCTTTATTTTTACCCATAAGAGCAGGAGTAAGATGTTTTTATTTTTACCCGTAAGAGATGGAGTAAGATGCCTTTATGTTTTACCCGTAAGAGATGGAGTAAGATGTCTTTATTTTTACCCGTAAGAGCAGGAGTAAGATGTCTTTATTTTTTACCCATAAGAGATGGAGTAAGATGCCTTTATTTTTTACCCATAAGAGCAGGAGTAAGATGCCTTTATTTTTTACCCATAAGAGCAGGAGTAAGATGTCTTTATTTTTTACCCATAAGAGCAGGAGTAAGATGCTTTTATTTTTTACCCATAAGAGCAGGAGTAAGACGTCTTTATTTTGACCCGTAAGAGCAGGAGTAAGATGCCTTTATTTTTTACCCATAAGAGATGGAGTAAGATGTCTTTATTTTTACCCATACGAGCAGGAGTAAGATGTCTTTATTTTGACCCGTAAGAGATGGAGTAAGATGTCTTTATTTTTACCCGTAAGAGCAGGAGTAAGATGTCTTTATTTTTTACCCGTAAGAGCAGGAGTAGAAGCCATTATTTTTTTACCCATGAGAGCAGGAGTAAAAATGTCTTTATTCTCAGCACTTATGACTGATTTTCTACTGTGAGACGCTTTGTGGATTTGGCCCCTGGCGACGGAATACTGGTCAATAGGTTGTAATAGTATACTGTTCGATCAATTAAACCCAGAGTCATTATCGTTCATCCATGGTACTTCCATGTAGTTCACTGAGTCGTCATCTTCCAGGATATTGTACTTCTGTAATATACTTCTGTAATATACTTCCAGGATATTGTACTTCTGTAATATACTTCCAGGATCTTTTTAGCCGACTGGGAACTATGCCTTTATAGCAGCGGTAGACCACCCTGTTTGTGGAGTATCTCTGGTACTTCAGCATTTTGGTTCAACTCGTCAGCACACCTGATCAACTGAGTTAATTAATTAGTTCAGTGATTGCCTAAATTCAGCACACCTTGTCTTCAGGTCCGTTATATGGAAAACATGAAGTGTCTGTAGTTCTCCAGGACCAGGGTTTTCTACCCCTGCTTTACACTATTCTTTGACTAGAGTTTTGGTCAGCGCTTTTCTCCAGTTATTATACCTCAACTGATCCTTTAGAGAGGGTATGTGTGATGTCATGTCCTTAACGCCCAAAAATTGACAAAAACAAATGAATAAATGTTGTGCAAAGTAAACTCTAATTCACAGCTGTAATGGCTACCAAAGATGCTCCTGTATCAAGTATTACCTCTGGGATGTGAAGACAAACGTAATCAACACATCTTTGTGTTTATAGAAAAATGTTCCGTCATTTTTCTTTCACTTTGAAAATGTGGAATAGGTTATTTATTATTCTCCTGGATTAAATATTAAAGCAGCAAAATGTGAAGATTTAGCCAAAGGGGTTTGTAGACTTTCACTAGCGACTGTATATTCTATTTTGTTGGACACGAGCAATACTTTTCCGCGCGTGCAGGCATTTATGCATTTAGCTATAGTAATTGTCTCTCATTTTGTTTGTGGGTTTACACATTGAAACATAGGAAAAGACTATGAGGCTGTAGCTAGGTGTATGTGGTCTGTTCTCTAGTGTCCACTGACTGTTATAATGAACCAGTGGATGTTTTTATTTCAGGGTTTGTTTGTTCAGGTGATGAAGGCCATTCGACCAAAACTGTTTTTAAAATCGTAGTTGAATAAACTCTATGGGCCGGTTTCCTGAACAGAGATTTAGCCTAGTTCCGGACTAAAAAGCACTTTCAATGGAGATTCTACAGGACTAGGCTCAATCTGTGTCTGGGAAACCGACCCTATAGGTTCTTTGTACACTGTGTGTGTACACACACACACACACACACTGAGTGTACAAAACATTAGTTGCACCCCCTTTTTTAATCAAAACAGACTCAATTCGTCGAGGCATGGACTCTACAAGGTGTCGAAAGCGTTCCACAGGGATGCTGGCCCATGTTGACTCCAATGCTTCCCACAGTTGTGTCAAGTTGGCTGGATGTCCTTTGGGTGGTGGATCATTCTTGATACACACAGGAAGCTGTTGAGAGTGAAAAACCGTTGCAGTTCTTGACACACTCAAACCGGTGTGCCTGGCACATTCTATCATACCCTGTTCAAAGGCACTGTAGTTATTTGTCTTGCCCATTCACCCTCTGAATGACACACATACACAATCCATGTCTCAATTGTCTCAAGGCTTAAAAATCCTTCTTTAACCCGTCTCCTCCCCTGCATCTACACTGATTTGAAGTTGATTTAACAAGTGACCATAAGGGATCATAGTTTTCACATGGATTCACATGGTCAGTCTATGTCATGGAAAGAGTAGGTGTTCATAATGTTTTGTACACTCAGTGTGTGTGTATATATATATATGTGTCTCATAAATGTATATGTATCTCATAAAAATATGTTTTTAAATACTTACGCCTTAACTTCTAATGCTTTCTTTCTTTCAAGTCCCAAAGATGAGTTATCCTGGTTACCCTACCCAGACAGGTGGCTACCCCCCACAACCAGGTGCATATCCCCCCCAAGCTGGAGGTTACCCGCCTCAGGCTGGAGGTTACCCGCCTCAGGCTGGGGGTTACCCGCCTCAGGCTGGGGGTTACCCGCCTCAGGCTGGGGGTTACCCGCCTCAGGCTGGGGGTTACCCGTCTCAGGCTGGGGGCTACCCGCCTCAGGCCGGGGGCTATCCGCCCCAAGCCGGGGGCTATCCATCCCAGCAGGCTGGTGGTTACCCTCAACCAGGTGGAGGTTTTCCTCAGGGGGGAGGCTTCCCTCCTCAGGCCGGAGGGTATCCTTCCATGCCTCCAGCACAAGGTAAGGGTTTTGCTAATATATTACATTTTTTGGGGGGATTAGCTGATTACCTAGATAAGCACCACATTCCAGAGAATCCTTTAAGTAACACCGGCACATGTCAACTCTAAGGCTATTGCTATTTGCTTTCATGGTCGTGCAAATGTGTGCTTGTTGTGTTGTTTTTTTTAGTATACAGGAAATCTGAGATGAGACCCTGGTCTGTGACCTTGATACACAATGATTTTGGATACATTTTACAATTCAAATGTCCAGTATATGGGTTGTTCTATGAAGAGAGTGCCTTTTGTGTCCCTGATATTTTAAATAAAAAGTTTTGCACCCATATTGAATTTGAAAAGCCTGTTAAATGAAGTGCCTTTTTAAAGATGTGCTCTGGAACTTTGGCGTTCACTAAGTGTTGAGGCATGCATAATCTATGAGCAGAATTACTGTTTTAACTCAATTAGCCACGAAATCCTTAGTTCTTCTGGAAACAGTGCTGCGCTTTTCCCCCTACATTTTTCCCTCACGTGGGCCAGCCCGCTAGCAATTAGAGTTCAACCAATGAACTTCAGCCCCTCATCATTTGAGTGACAGCTAGCAAGATGCACTCAAAGGGGGGAGGGAGAGAAAGAGAGAGAGAGAGAGGGGGAGGGAGAGAGGGGGAGGGAGAGAGAGAGAGAGGGGGAGGGAGAGAAAGAGAGAGAAAGAGGGGGAGGGAGAGAAAGAGAGAGAGAGGGGGAGGGAGAGAAAGAGAGAGAGGGGGAGGGAGAGAAAGAGAGAGAGGGGGAGGGAGAGAAAGAGAGAGAGAGGGGGAGGGAGAGAAAGAGAGAGAGGGAGGGAGAGAAAGAGAGAGGGAGCGAGAGAGGGGGGAGGAAGAGAGGGGGAGGGAGAGAAAGAGAGGTGCACATATGTTACGTAGTGTGCAATTTTCATTTTGACGTGTCCCTCTGATTTCTTATTTTAACCGTAACAAGTTTCACCATCATTGTAAAGCCCTAGTTATGTTTTGTTGCTTTGACAAAAGTCATTTCTGAAGATATTTATTTATTTATTTGTGAGTCATTTACGTATGTCCCTCAGGTCAAACCTGTTACATGAACTGGACTCTTGTTAATATGGTAAAACTATTCCTTTAAAAAACAATATTTTTTCCCAAATAAACATTGAACATCTACTAGTCAAATCATAGCGTTAAAGCAGGTGATCTGGGTCTTCTATTTTTGGTCATTTTCTGGTGTTTTGTGGTGGAAAACTGAGCGGTTTGAGCAAAACACGTCAAACCCGTTATCCATAGATAGACAGGCTAGAAATGTTTGTACACCTTCACATTTTTTTGGTGAAGCTTGTGTTCAATTGCCACTCCCTGTTGCACACAATAATATTCCATTCCCCCACGTCTCAATGAGATTTATGGCTTATTTAAATTGCATTCAACCCTGTTACTTCATCTGCCACTTACTATAGTATTTTTTAAAATAATTGAGTCTCTTCAGATGAGAAAATGTGTTGTTCAACTTAATGAAAAAAAAAAAAACATGTGCTTTTTATTATAGAATGTTAAAAATGTTCTCAAAAGGCACCGAACTGGATAAACGATCCATATTTGAAGTTATCCTGTGTTTTCGATATTAAAATTCTACTAAAAGATGCACCACTCGCTGTGTTTGTTCTCCAGGTGGTTGGGGTGGAGCCCCTGCTGGTGGAATGGTAAATATAACTTACACCAAGTAACTAAGAAGCAAGTTATTACCGACCTACTGACAGCCTCTAAATCAGCTCTATCTACCACGTCATCTCCACTCCCTGTAACACTCTGTTACGTCTCAAATGGCACCCTATTCTTTTTTTATTTTTAATATAATATTTCAGTTTGCAGTTTTTCCCCCACACCAGATACAAACCTAAACATGCTAAAAACAACTTACAGACAAACAACGACTACATCTCTTCTGCCCAGACCTACATGGTCTCTCCTCTATCCCTAGTACCTACATGGTCACTCCTCCATCCCTAGTACCTACATGGTCACTCCTCTATCCCTAGTACCTACATGGTCACTCCTCTATCCCTAGTACCTACATGGTCACTCCTCTATCCCTAGTACCCACATGGTCACTCCTCCATCCCTAGTACCTACATGGTCACTCCTCTATCCCTAGTACCTACATGGTCACTCCTCTATCCCTAGTACCTACATGGTCACTCCTCTATCCCTAGTACCTACATGGTCACTCCTCCATCCCTAGTACCTACATGGTCTCTCCTCTATCCCTAGTACCTACATGGTCACTCCTCCATCCCTAGTACCTACATGGTCACTCCTCTATCCCTAGTACCTACATGGTCACTCCTCTATCCCTAGTACCTACATGGTCACTCCTCTATCCCTAGTACCTACATGGTCACTCCTCTATCCCTAGTACCCGCATGGTCACTCCTCCATCCCTAGTACCCGCATGGTCACTCCTCTATCCCTAGTACCCGCATGGTCACTCCTCCATCCCTAGTACCTACATGGTCACTCCTCTATCCCTAGTACCTACATGGTCACTCCTCTATCCCTAGTACCTACATGGTCACTCCTCTATCCCTAGTACCCACATGGTCACTCCTCCATCCCTAGTACCTACATGGTCACTCCTCTATCCCTAGTACCTACATGGTCACTCCTCTATCCCTAGTACCTACATGGTCACTCCTCTATCCCTAGTACCTACATGGTCACTCCTCTATCCCTAGTACCTACATGGTCACTCCTCCATCCCTAGTACCTACATGGTCTCTCCTCTATCCCTAGTACCTACATGGTCACTCCTCCATCCCTAGTACCTACATGGTCACTCCTCTATCCCTAGTACCTACATGGTCACTCCTCTATCCCTAGTACCTACATGGTCACTCCTCTATCCCTAGTACCTACATGGTCACTCCTCTATCCCTAGTACCTACATGGTCACTCCTCTATCCCTAGTACCTACATGGTCACTCCTCCATCCCTAGTACCTACATGGTCACTCCTCTATCCCTAGTACCTACATGGTCACTCCTCCATCCCTAGTACCTACATGGTCACTCCTCTATCCCTAGTACCTACATGGTCACTCCTCTATCCCTAGTACCTACATGGTCACTCCTCTATCCCTAGTACCTACATGGTCTCTCCTCTATCCCTAGTACCTACATGGTCTCTCCTCTATCCCTAGTACCTGCATGGTCACTCCTCCATCCCTAGTACCTACATGGTCACTCCTCCATCCCTAGTACCCGCATGGTCACTCCTCTATCCCTAGTACCCGCATGGTCACTCCTCTATCCCTAGTACCCGCATGGTCTCTCCTCTATCCCTAGTACCCGCATGGTCTCTCCTCCATCCCTAGTACCTGCATGGTCTCTCCTCCATCCCTAGTACCTACATGGTCACTCCTCCATCCCTAGTACCCACATGGTCACTCCTCTATCCCTAGTACCCACATGGTCACTCCTCTATCCCTAGTACCCACATGGTCACTCCTCTATCCCTAGTACCCACATGGTCACTCCTCTATCCCTAGTACCCACATGGTCACTCCTCTATCCCTAGTACCTACATGGTCACTCCTCTATCCCTAGTACCTACATGGTCACTCCTCTATCCCTAGTACCTACATGGTCACTCCTCTATCCCTAGTACCTACATGGTCACTCCTCTATCCCTAGTACCTACATGGTCACTCCTCTATCCCTAGTACCTACATGGTCACTCCTCTATCCCTAGTACCTACATGGTCACTCCTCTATCCCTAGTACCTACATGGTCACTCCTCTATCCCTAGTACCTACATGGTCACTCCTCCATCCCTAGTACCTGCATGGTCACTCCTCTATCCCTAGTACCTACATGGTCACTCCTCTATCCCTAGTACCCACATGGTCACTCCTCTATCCCTAGTACCCACATGGTCACTCCTCTATCCCTAGTACCCACATGGTCACTCCTCTATCCCTAGTACCTACATGGTCACTCCTCTATCCCTAGTACCTACATGGTCACTCCTCTATCCCTAGTACCTACATGGTCACTCCTCTATCCCTAGTACCTACATGGTCACTCCTCTATCCCTAGTACCTACATGGTCACTCCTCTATCCCTAGTACCTACATGGTCACTCCTCTATCCCTAGTACCTACATGGTCACTCCTCTATCCCTAGTACCTACATGGTCACTCCTCTATCCCTAGTACCTGCATGGTCACTCCTCCATCCCTAGTACCTGCATGGTCTCTCCTCTATCCCTAGTACCTGCATGGTCACTCCTTTATCCCTAGTACCTACATGGTCACTCCTCTATCCCTAGTACCTACATGGTCACTCCTCTATCCCTAGTACCTACATGGTCACTCCTCTATCCCTAGTACCTACATGGTCACTCCTCCATGCCTAGTACCTACATGGTCACTCCTCCATGCCTAGTACCTACATGGTCACTCCTCTATCCCTAGTACCCACATGGTCACTCCTCTATCCCTAGTACCCACATGGTCACTCCTCTATCCCTAGTACCTACATGGTCACTCCTCTATCCCTAGTACCCGCATGGTCACTCCTCTATCCCTAGTACCCGCATGGTCACTCCTCTATCCCTAGTACCCGCATGGTCACTCCTCCATCCCTAGTACCCGCATGGTCACTCCTCTATCCCTAGTACCCGCATGGTCACTCCTCTATCCCTAGTACCCGCATGGTCACTCCTCCATCCCTAGTACCCGCATGGTCACTCCTCCATCCCTAGTACCCGCATGGTCACTCTTCCATCCCTAGTACCCGCATGGTCACTCTTCCATCCCTAGTACCCGCATGCTCACTCCTCCATCCCTAGTACCCGCATGCTCACTCCTCCATCCCTAGTACCCGCATGCTCACTCCTCCATCCCTAGTACCCGCATGCTCACTCCTCCATCCCTAGTACCCGCATGGTCACTCCTCTATCCCTAGTACCCGCATGCTCACTCCTCCATCCCTAGTACCCGCATGCTCACTCCTCCATCCCTAGTACCCGCATGCTCACTCCTCCATCCCTAGTACCCGCATGTTCACTCCTCTATCCCTAGTACCCGCATGCTCACTCCTCTATCCCTAGTACCCGCATGCTCACTCCTCTATCCCTAGTACCCGCATGCTCACTCCTCTATCCCTAGTACCCGCATGCTCACTCCTCTATCCCTAGTACCCGCATGGTCACTCCTCTATCCCTAGTACCCGCATGGTCACTCCTCTATCCCTAGTACCCGCATGGTCACTCCTCTATCCCTAGTACCCGCATGGTCACTCCTCTATCCCTAGTACCCGCATGGTCACTCCTCCATCCCTAGTACCCGCATGGTCACTCCTCTATCCCTAGTACCCGCATGGTCACTCCTCTATCCCTAGTACCCGCATGGTCACTCCTCTATCCCTAGTACCCGCATGGTCACTCCTCTATCCCTAGTACCCGCATGGTCACTCCTCTATCCCTAGTACCCGCATGTCACCCGCATGGTCACTCCTCTATCCCTAGTACCCGCATGGTCACTCCTCTATCCCTAGTACCCGCATGGTCACTCCTCTATCCCTAGTACCCGCATGGTCACTCCTCTATCCCTAGTACCCGCATGGTCACTCCTCTATCCCTAGTACCCGCATGGTCACTCCTCTATCCCTAGTACCCGCATGGTCACTCCTCCATCCCTAGTACCCGCATGGTCACTCCTCCATCCCTAGTACCCGCATGGTCACTCCTCCATCCCTAGTACCCGCATGGTCACTCCTCCATCCCTAGTACCCGCATGGTCACTCCTCTATCCCTAGTACCCGCATGGTCACTCCTCTATCCCTAGTACCCGCATGGTCACTCCTCTATCCCTAGTACCCGCATGGTCACTCCTCTATCCCTAGTACCCGCATGGTCACTCCTCTATCCCTAGTACCCGCATGGTCACTCCTCTATCCCTAGTACCCGCATGTTCACTCCTCTATCCCTAGTACCCGCATGGTCACTCCTCCATCCCTAGTACCCGCATGGTCACTCCTCTATCCCTAGTACCCGCATGGTCACTCCTCTATCCCTAGTACCCGCATGGTCACTCCTCTATCCCTAGTACCCGCATGGTCACTCCTCTATCCCTAGTACCCGCATGGTCACTCCTCTATCCCTAGTACCCGCATGGTCACTCCTCTATCCCTAGTACCCGCATGGTCACTCCTCCATCCCTAGTACCCGCATGGTCACTCCTCCATCCCTAGTACCCGCATGGTCACTCCTCTATCCCTAGTACCCGCATGGTCACTCCTCCATCCCTAGTACCCGCATGGTCACTCCTCCATCCCTAGTACCCGCATGTTCACTCCTCTATCCCTAGTACCCGCATGGTCACTCCTCCATCCCTAGTACCCGCATGGTCACTCCTCCATCCCTAGTACCCGCATGGTCACTCCTCCATCCCTAGTACCCGCATGGTCACTCCTCTATCCCTAGTACCCGCATGGTCACTCCTCCATCCCTAGTACCCGCATGGTCACTCCTCCATCCCTAGTACCTGCATGGTCACTCCTCCATCCCTAGTACCTGCATGGTCACTCCTCCATCCCTAGTACCTGCATGGTCACTCCTTCATCCCTAGTACCTGCATGGTCACTCCTCCATCCCTAGTACCTACATGGTCACTCCTCCATCCCTAGTACCTGCATGGTCACTCCTCCATCCCTAGTACCCGCATGGTCACTCCTTCATCCCTAGTACCCGCATGGTCACTCCTCCATCCCTAGTACCCGCATGGTCACTCCTCTATCCCTAGTACCCGCATGTTCACTCCTCTATCCCTAGTACCCGCATGGTCACTCCTCCATCCCTAGTACCCGCATGGTCACTCCTCCATCCCTAGTACCCGCATGGTCACTCCTTCATCCCTAGTACCCGCATGGTCACTCCTCCATCCCTAGTACCCGCATGGTCACTCCTCTATCCCTAGTACCCGCATGTTCACTCCTCTATCCCTAGTACCCGCATGGTCACTCCTCCATCCCTAGTACCCGCATGGTCACTCCTCCATCCCTAGTACCCGCATGGTCACTCCTCTATCCCTAGTACCCGCATGGTCACTCCTCCATCCCTAGTACCCGCATGTTCACTCCTCTATCCCTAGTACCCGCATGGTCACTCCTCCATCCCTAGTACCCGCATGGTCACTCCTCCATCCCTAGTACCCGCATGGTCACTCCTCCATCCCTAGTACCCGCATGGTCACTCCTCTATCCCTAGTACCCGCATGGTCACTCCTCCATCCCTAGTACCCGCATGGTCACTCCTCCATCCCTAGTACCTGCATGGTCACTCCTCCATCCCTAGTACCTGCATGGTCACTCCTCCATCCCTAGTACCTGCATGGTCACTCCTTCATCCCTAGTACCTGCATGGTCACTCCTCCATCCCTAGTACCTGCATGGTCACTCCTCCATCCCTAGTACCTGCATGGTCACTCCTCCATCCCTAGTACCTGCATGGTCACTCCTTCATCCCTAGTACCTGCATGGTCACTCCTTCATCCCTAGTACCTACATGGTCACTCCTCCATCCCTAGTACCTGCATGGTCACTCCTCCATCCCTAGTACCTGCATGGTCACTCCTTCATCCCTAGTACCTGCATGGTCACTCCTTCATCCCTAGTACCTACATGGTCACTCCTCCATCCCTAGTACCTGCATGGTCACTCCTTCATCCCTAGTACCTACATGGTCACTCCTCCATCCCTAGTACCTACATGGTCACTCTTCCATCCCTAGTACCTACATGGTCACTCCTCCATCCCTAGTACCTACATGGTCACTCTTCCATCCCTAGTACCTACATGGTCACTCCTCCATCCCTAGTACCTGCATGGTCACTCCTTCATCCCTAGTACCTACATGGTCTCTCCTCCATCCCTAGTACCTACATGGTCACTCCTCCATCCCTAGTACCTACATGGTCACTCTTCCATCCCTAGTACCTACATGGTCACTCCTTCATCCCTAGTACCTGCATGGTCACTCCTCTATCCCTAGTACCTACATGGTCACTCTTCCATCCCTAGTACCTACATGGTCACTCCTTCATCCCTAGTACCTGCATGGTCACTCCTCTATCCCTAGTACCTACATGGTCACTCCTCCATCCCTAGTACCTGCATGGTCACTCCTCTATCCCTAGTACCTACATGGTCACTCCTCCATCCCTAGTACCTACATGGTCACTCTTCCATCCCTAGTACCTACATGGTCACTCCTTCATCCCTAGTACCTGCATGGTCACTCCTCTATCCCTAGTACCTACATGGTCACTCTTCCATCCCTAGTACCTACATGGTCACTCCTTCATCCCTAGTACCTGCATGGTCACTCCTCTATCCCTAGTACCTACATGGTCACTCCTCCATCCCTAGTACCTACATGGTCACTCCTCTATCCCTAGTACCTACATGGTCACTCCTCTATCCCTAGTACCCGCATGGTCACTCCTCCATCCCTAGTACCTACATGGTCACTCCTCCATCCCTAGTACCTACATGGTCACTCCTCCATCCCTAGTACCTACATGGTCACTCCTCCATCCCTAGTACCTACATGGTCACTCCTCTATCCCTAGTACCTACATGGTCACTCCTCTATCCCTAGTACCCGCATGGTCACTCCTCCATCCCTAGTACCTACATGGTCACTCCTCCATCCCTAGTACCTACATGGTCACTCCTCCATCCCTAGTACCTACATGGTCACTCCTCTATCCCTAGTACCTACATGGTCACTCCTCTATCCCTAGTACCCGCATGGTCACTCCTCCATCCCTACTAGTACCTGCATGGTCACTCCTTCATCCCCAGTACCTGCATTATTGTTTGCCACATGGCCTTAAATTGTACCAAGCTGTTTCTCTCGGCACAAATGGCACCTTATTCCTATGGGCCCTGGTCTAAAGTAGTGCACTATGTAGGGAATAGGTTGGGCCCTGATCTAAAGTAGTGCACTATGTAGGGAATAGGGTGGGCCCTGGTCTAAAGTAGTGCACTATGTAGGGAATAGGGTGGGCCCTGGTCTAAAGTAGTGCACTATGTAGGGAATAGAGTGGCATCTGGGCACAATACCAGAGTCAGTAACGTGATCCCAGCTAATCAGCTCCCCTTTTCCTCCAGCCAGGTGGAGGTATGCCCCAGGGGTACCCAGGCTGTCCTGCCCCAGGTCAACCCCAGGGGTACCCAGGCTGTCCTGCCCCAGGTCAACCCCAGGGGTACCCAGGCGGTCCTGCCCCAGGTCAACCCCAGGGGTACCCAGGCGGTCCTGCCCCAGGTCAACCCCAGGGGTACCCGGGCGGTCCTGCCCCAGGACAGCAGCCCATGCCTGGCTACCCTGGTGGAGCCCCGGCCCCCAACCCTTCCATGCCAGGATATGGAGGTGGTGTTCCGGCTACTCCTTATTCACCTGCCATCAACGTGAGAGTCTCTATATGTTGTTGTCTTTAACGTGAAATCGTCAACCAATTACTCAGTTACATTTATTTACATTGGATTTTTATTTCCTAATATGCTTTACAAAGTGTTTCCTTATTTCAGTATTTCTAATCTTCAGTTTCAGTATTTCTAATCTTCAGTTTCAGTATTTCTAATCTTCAGTTTCAGTATTTCTAATCTTCAGTTTCAGTATTTCTAAATCTTCAGTTTCAGTATTTCTAAATCTTCAGTTTCAGTATTTCTAAATCTTCAGTTTCAGTATTTCTAAATCTTCAGTTTCAGTATTTCTAAATCTTCAGTTTCAGTATTTCTAAATCTTCAGTTTCAGTATTTCTAAATCTTCAGTTTCAGTATTTCTAAATCTTCAGTTTCAGTATTTGCTTGCTTCAGTGTCAGTATTTTCTTGTATTTGTCATTAGAGAGGCTATAGGGGTGTTATTAAGGACTATCCAGGCGCTGACCCTCTGAGGGATGTGGAAGTCCTCCGCAAGGCCATGAAGGGCTTTGGTCAGTACTTCATTACAGACATTCACTTATATCATGGATAATGACATTCAGTACAAATCTAATAACACATTATTTAACTGAAGTTCCTTCTGGGGAAAAATGTAGTTTATTTTATTCGATTCTGTAAATCTTCTATAAATATAAACTTTCTATGGCTAGATTTGCATGTGTTGAATATTCTACAATTAAGAACACATTATTTCGTGATACACATTCAATTTACTATCAGTTAAACTGGTAACAATAATATTAATAGATTATTTTCAACAGGCACGGATGAGGCAGCTATAATTGAGATTCTTGGGAGCCGCTCAAACAAGCAGAGGGTTCCAATGGTTGCAGCCTACAAAACCACTTATGGGAAGGTGAGGTTTACACTACAGTAATGGTTCCCTATATTGTTGTGTGGTTCCCTATATTGTTGGAGTTCAACACCTGTCTCAACATCAACAGTGAAGAGGAGACTCTGGGATACTGGCCTAATTGCAAAATGGTTTTCTAATGATCAATTAGCCTTTTAAAATGATAAACTTGGATTAGCTAACACTAACGTGCCATTGGAACACAGGAGTGATGGTTGCTGTTAATGGGCCTCTGTACGCCTATGTAGATATTCTCATTACAAATCAGCCGTTTCCAGCTACAATAGTCATTTACAACATTAACAATGTCTACACTGTATTTCTGATCAATTTGATGTTATTTTAATGGATAAAAAAGGTTTGCTTTTCTTTCAAAAACAAGGACATTTCTAAGTGACCCCAAATATTTATATATTCAGGATAGAGCTGTTGTTGTGGACGTGCCTTGGTCAAGGCTCTGGTTAAAAGTAGTGCACTATAAAGAGAATAGGGTGCCATTTAGGGCACATATTGCGTGACCTCTTACACAATCTTCTATTTCACAGGATTTATTCCACGATCTAAAGTCTGAGCTGACTGGGAACTTTGAGAAGCTGGCTATTGCCATGTTGCAGACACCAGCCAAGTTTGATACATCTCAACTCAAAGAAGCCATAGCGGTGAGTTGGGCTTTTACTCATTCTTCTCTACACCGGGGGTCATGTTCATTAGAAGTTCTTATATTATTGGACAAGACTGTTTTTTAAAAACGTTTTCTTCCTACTGAACACAACCCAGATTGTCTTTATAGTAGCCACCTTTTTGGGTCTCTTTTTTAGTGAGTCATCTCAGTAAGGAACAGAAAGAAAAGCTCAATTTTTAAAGACAAAAGTCAGGCATGTGGGGGTTGTGAATTGTTCATTGCTCATACATTGTCCAAAATCAATTTAGCTTGCCGTAGTTACTGTATCAAGAAAATGTTGCTTTTGATTGTAGCATACTTGGACAATAAATATTCTTATCTTCAAGATGATTCTTAGTCATTCGATTTTAGTAAATGTTTTTACTTGTAACATGTATACACCTTAAATGTTCCCTTTTATTACCATCTACTCAATAACCTGTTTTGTTCTCTGGACAAACAGGGTGCAGGTACCGATGAGGCCTGTCTGATTGAGATCCTGTCATCTCGCTCCAATGCAGAAATCAGAGAAATTAATCAAATTTACAAAAACGGTAAGTGTCTTGCCTACTCCTGAAACACACAGTATTTCATCCATATTCTGAAACACACAGCATTTTCAATTCATACTCGTGAAACACAAAGCATTGCCAGTTTGTCATACAAGTAAATGTGTCTTAGCTATGTTGATACATTTTGACCGGTTATGTGTTGGGAAGGCAGTAAGACACATTTACTTTTATGATAATCGCTCTGGATAAGAGCGTCTGCTAAATGACTTAAATGTAAATGTAATAATCTGAAATGCTTTGTGTTTCAGGGTAGGGCTGAAAAGCAGTTTGTTTCAGAGTAGAGCTGAAAAGCAGTGTGTTTCAGAGTAGGGCTGAAATGCAGTTTGTTTCAGAGTAGGGCTGAAAAGCAGTGTGTTTCAGAGTAGGGCTGAAAGGCAGTGTGTTTCAGAGTAGGGCTGAAAGGCAGTGTGTTTCAGAGTAGGGCTGAAAGGCAGTGTGTTTCAGAGTAGGGCTGAAAGGCAGTGTGTTTCAGAGTAGGGCTGAAAGGCAGTGTGTTTCAGAGTAGGGCTGAAAGGCAGTGTGTTTCAGAGTAGGGCTGAAAGGCAGTGTGTTTCAGAGTAGGGCTGAAAGGCAGTGTGTTTCAGAGTAGGGCTGAAAGGCAGTGTGTTTCAGAGTAGGGCTGAAAGGCAGTGTGTTTCAGAGTAGGGCTGAAAGGCAGTGTGTTTCAGAGTAGGGCTGAAATGCAGTGTGTTTCAGGGTAGGGCTGAAAAGCAGTGTGTTTCAGGGTAGGGCTGAAAAGCAGTTTGTTTCAGAGTAGGGCTGAAAAGCAGTTTGTTTCAGTAGGGCTGAAAAGCAGTGTGTTTCAGAGTAGGGCTGAAAGGCAGTGTGTTTCAGAGTAGGGCTGAAAGGCAGTGTGTTTCAGGGTAGGGCTGAAAAGCAGTTTGTTTCAGTAGGGCTGAAAGGCAGTGTGTTTCAGAGTAGGGCTGAAAGGCAGTGTGTTTCAGAGTAGGGCTGAAAGGCAGTGTGTTTCAGAGTAGGGCTGAAAGGCAGTGTGTTTCAGGGTAGGGCTGAAAGGCAGTGTGTTTCAGAGTAGGGCTGAAAGGCAGTTTGTTTCAGAGTAGGGCTGAAAGGCAGTTTGTTTCAGAGTAGGGCTGAAAGGCAGTTTGTTTCAGAGTAGGGCTGAAAGGCAGTTTGTTTCAGGGTAGGGCAGAAATGTTGTTTCATTCAGGGTATCATGTAAATGCTGTGTGTTTCAGAGTATGGTAAGAAACTGGAGGATGCCATCATTAATGACACATCAGGACACTTCCGTAGGCTCCTCGTCTCCCTCTGTCAGGTAACTGTTGATGTGTTGTTAATGGTTTTTAATATGTTGATTGATATGTTATTAATCGTTATCATTGAGTAACGGCTTTGAAAGTGAAGGCTAAAGCTGATTTAATTAGGGCAACTTCCCAGTACTCAACATAGTTGGTGCTCTTGCACTTTCCATTGGCTATCTGATGGCTACAAATATTATTATCCTTAAGTGTCGTTAACAATTCTGAAATGCTAAGATTAAAAAGACTCAGGAAACCAAAATACTTGTATTAAACTGCTATCGCCCTCAAGATAAACATCTACTGTAGCCACTTCCTTTCTGAGAGTACGTCCCAAATGGCAACCTATTCCCTACATAGTGCACTACTTTTGACCAGAGCCCTATGGACCCTGGGAATAGGGTGCCAATTGAGACGTACACTCTTGAGTCAGGAAGTAAGAACTACTATAAAGATACAATTAAAGTTTTATGGAAGAAATTACAGCAATTGGGGAGGATAAGTTTACAGTTTTCTTGCGTCAAATTCCTTCCAAGATACCAGTACTCTGCTGTTATAATATAATCTGCATCCCAAGGCTCTGGTCAAACGTAGTGCACTATATAGAGAATAGGGTGCATTAGCCTGGTCAAACGTAGTGCACTATACAGGGAATAGGGTGCATTAGCCTGGTCAAACGTAGTGCACTATACAGGGAATAGGGTGCATTAGCCTGGTCAAACGTAGTGCACTATACAGGGAATAGGGTGCATTAGCCTGGTCAAACGTAGTGCACTATACAGGGAATAGGGTGCATTAGCCTGGTCAAACGTAGTGCACTATACAGGGAATAGGGTGCATTAGCCTGGTCAAACGTAGTTCACTATACAGGGAATAGGGTGCATTAGCCTGGTCAAACGTAGTGCACTATACAGGGAATAGGGTGCATTAGCCTGGTCAAACGTAGTGCACTATACAGGGAATAGGGTGCATTAGCCTGGTCAAACGTAGTGCACTATACAGGGAATAGGGTGCATTAGCCTGGTCAAACGTAGTGCACTATACAGGGAATAGGGTGCATTAGCCTGGTCAAATGTAGTGCACTATACAGGGAATACGGTGCATTAGCCTGGTCAAACGTAGTGCACTATACAGGGAATACGGTGCATTAGCCTGGTCAAACGTAGTGCACTATACAGGGAATAGGGTGCATTAGCCTGGTCAAACGTAGTGCACTATACAGGGAATAGGGTGCATTAGCCTGGTCAAACGTAGTGCACTATACAGGGAATAGGGTGCATTAGCCTGGTCAAACGTAGTGCACTATACAGGGAATAGGGTGCATTAGCCTGGTCAAACGTAGTGCACTATACAGGGAATAGGGTGCATTAGCCTGGTCAAACGTAGTGCACTATACAGGGAATAGGGTGCATTAGCCTGGTCAAACGTAGTGCACTATACAGGGAATAGGGTGCATTAGCCTGGTCAAACGTAGTGCACTATACAGGGAATAAGGTGCATTAGCCTGGTCAAACGTAGTGCACTATACAGGGAATAGGGTGCATTAGCCTGGTCAAACGTAGTGCACTATACAGGGAATAGGGTGCATTAGCCTGGTCAAACGTAGTGCACTATACAGGGAATAGGGTGCATTAGCCTGGTCAAACGTAGTGCACTATACAGGGAATAGGGTGCATTAGCCTGGTCAAACGTAGTGCACTATACAGGGAATAGGGTGCATTAGCCTGGTCAAACGTAGTGCACTATACAGGGAATAGGGTGCATTAGCCTGGTCAAACGTAGTGCACTATACAGGGAATAGGGTGCATTAGCTTGGTCAAACGTAGTGCACTATACAGGGAATAGGGTGCATTAGCCTGGTCAAACAGTGCACTATACAGGGAATAGGGTGCATTAGCTTGGTCAAACGTAGTGCACTATATAGGATGTTATTTGAGACTTATCCAATCCTTTTTTTGTTGTAAACCAATTCTTCACTTCCTGTTTGTAGGGAAATCGAGACGAGAGGGAACAGGTGGACATCAACATAGCCAAACAGGATGCTCAGGTGAACACTCTTTCTTGCTCTGGTAATGTAATAGATCTTTAAAACAGTAACATTTCTATCTGATGCCAAACAATACTGTTTATATACCCTGTAGGGCAAAAGGATAACAGGAAAGTGGGCATTATCTAAGGCTGAAAGTTATTTAAAAAAATATATAATTGGAAAATATAGGCAGAGATATGCTTCCATAATCATAGACAAGCAGTTCATGACTTGTAATGATTATGTTGTGTTAGAAACGGATCGTTTTTATGTGTGTGTTAGAAACTGATCATGTGATGCTGTGTGTTAGAAACTGAACATGTGATGCTGTGTGTTAGAAACTGAACATGTGATGCTGTGTGTTAGAAACTGAACATGTGATGCTGTGTGTTAGAAACTGATCATGTGATGCTGTGTGTTAGAAACTGATCATGTGATGCTGTGTGTTAGAAACTGATCATGTGATGCTGTGTGTTAGAAACTGATCATGTGATGCTGTGTGGTAGAAACTGATCATGTGATGCTGTGTGTTAGAAACTGATCATGTGATGCTGTGTGTTAGAAACTGATCATGTGATGCTGTGTGTTAGAAACTGATCATGTGATGCTGTGTGTTAGAAACTGATCATGTGATGCTGTGTGTTAGAAACTGATCATGTGATGCTGTGTGTTAGAAACTGATCATGTGATGCTGTGTGTTAGAAACTGAACGTGATGCTGTGTGTTAGAAACTGAACGTGATGCTGTGTGTTAGAAACTGAACGTGATGCTGTGTGTTAGAAACTGATCATGTGATGCTGTGTGTTAGAAACTGATCATGTGATGCTGTGTGTTAGAAACTGATCATGTGATGCTGTGTGTTAGAAACTGATCATGTGATGCTGTGTGTTAGAAACTGATCATGTGATGCTGTGTGGTAGAAACTGATCATGTGATGCTGTGTGGTAGAAACTGATCATGTGATGCTGTGTGTTAGAAACTGTATGCTGCCGGGGAGAACAAAGTGGGGACGGATGAGTCCCAGTTCAACGCCATACTGTGTTCCAGGAGCAAACCCCACCTGAGAGCAGGTAGGTAATCATACTGTGTTACCTGAGAGCAGGTAGGTAATCATACTGTGTTACCTGAGAGCAGGTAGGTAATCATACTGTGTTACCTGAGAGCAGGTAGGTAATCATACTGTGTTACCTGAGAGCAGGTAGGTAATCATACTGCACTGTGTTTATATTACCAAGTCAGTTCTGTTTCTCTCAAAGGGTTGTAGTTCCTCATACCAGTTATACTGTTATGACAGTACAGTATATGTCTATATTATATATGTCTATATTATATATATCTATATTATGTCTATTATGTCTATATTATATATGTCTATATTATATATGTCTATATTATATATGTCTATATTATATATGTCTATATTATATATATATCTATGTCTATATTATATATATGTCTATATTATATATATGTCTACATTATATATATGTCTACATTATATATATGTCTACATTATATATATATGTCTACATTATATATATATGTCTACATTATATATATATGTCTACATTATATATATATGTCTACATTATATATATATGTCTACATTATATATATGTCTATTATATATGTCTATCTCAACGCTATTTCTACAAACATATTTTATTTGCTTTATTTATGTGGTTAACCAAAGTCATAACAACCCTGCCTATGGCTCATTAGTATATTATAACCTGTATTACATGTTTATAACAACCCTGCCTATGGTTATAACCTTACCACGTGGTTATAACCTTGCCTGTGGTTTCGTTGGCATGTTATAACATTATGACGAGGTTATAACAACCGCTGCTCTGTGGTTCTTGCTTCTGCTAGTGTTCAATGAGTACCAGCAGATGAGTGGTAGAGACATCGTGAAGAGCATCTGCAGGGAGATGTCTGGAAACGTGGAGGATGGCATGGTGGCTGTGGGTAAGTTCAGTAATAACCTGGTCACTGCAAGGAGAGAACAGTCTGTAATAACCAGCTGGTCACTGCAAGGAGAGAACAGTGTCTGTAATAACCAGCTGGTCACTGCAAGGAGAGAACAGTGTCTGTAATAACCAGCTGGTCACTGCAAGGAGAGAACAGTGTCTGTAATAACCAGCTGGTCACTGCTAGGAGAGAACAGTGTCTGTAATAACCAGCTGGTCACTGCAAGGAGAGAACCGTGTCTGTAATAACCAGCTGGTCACTGCAAGGAAAGAACAGTGTCTGTAATAACCAGCTGGTCACTGCAAGGAGAGAACAGTGTCTGTAATAACCCGCTGGTCACTGCAAGGACAGAACAGTGTCTGTAATAACCAGCTGGTCACTGCAAGGAGAGAACCGTGTCTGTAATAACCAGCTGGTCACTGCAAGGAGAGAACAGTGTCTGTAATAACCAGCTGGTCACTGCAAGGAGAGAACAGTGTCTGTAATAACCAGCTGGTCACTGCAAGGAGAGAACAGTGTCTGTAATAACCCGCTGGTCACTGCAAGGACAGAACAGTGTCTGTAATAACCCGCTGGTCACTGCAAGGACAGAACAGTGTCTGTAATAACCAGCTGGTCACTGCAAGGACAGAACAGTGTCTGTAATAACCAGCTGGTCACTGCAAGGACAGAACAGTGTCTGTAATAACCAGCTGGTCACTGCAAGGACAGAACAGTGTCTGTAATAACCAGCTGGTCACTGCAAGGAGAGAACAGTGTCTGTAATAACCAGCTGGTCACTGCAAGGAGAGAACAGTGTCTGTAATAACCAGCTGGTCACTGCAAGGAGAGAACAGTGTCTGTAATAACCAGCTGGTCACTGCAAGGAGAGAACAGTGTCTGTAATAACCCGCTGGTCACTGCAAGGACAGAACAGTGTCTGTAATAACCCGCTGGTCACTGCAAGGAGAGAACAGTGTCTGTAATAACCAGCTGGTCACTGCAAGGACAGAACAGTGTCTGTAATAACCAGCTGGTCACTGCAAGGACAGAACAGTGTCTGTAATAACCAGCTGGTCACTGTAAGGAGAGAACAGTGTCTGTAATAACCAGCTGGTCACTGCAAGGAGAGAACAGTGTCTGTAATAACCAGCTGGTCACTGCAAGGACAGAACAGTGTCTGTAATAACCAGCTGGTCACTGCAAGGACAGAACAGTGTCTGTAATAACCAGCTGGTCACTGCAAGGACAGAACAGTGTCTGTAATAACCAGCTGGTCACTGCAAGGACAGAACAGTGTCTGTAATAACCAGCTGGTCACTGCAAGGAGAGAACAGTGTCTGTAATAACCAGCTGGTCACTGCAAGGAGAGAACAGTGTCTGTAATAACCAGCTGGTCACTGCAAGGAGAGAACAGTGTCTGTAATAACCAGCTGGTCACTGCAAGGAGAGAACAGTGTCTGTAATAACCAGCTGGTCACTGCAAGGAGAGAACAGTGTCTGTAATAACCAGCTGGTCACTGCAAGGAGAGAACAGTGTCTGTAGTAACCAGCTGGTCACTGCAAGGAGAGAACAGTGTCTGTAATAACCAGCTGGTCACTGCAAGGAGAGAACAGTGTCTGTAATAACCAGCTGGTCACTGCAAGGAGAGAACAGTGTCTGTAGTAACCAGCTGGTCACTGCAAGGAGAGAACAGTGTCTGTAGTAACCAGCTGGTCACTGCAAGGAGAGAACAGTGTCTGTAATAACCAGCTGGTCACTGCAAGGAGAGAACAGTGTGACTTATTCTCAAAGTTCAGTAACTATCACTTTTGGGATCTGAGATCCCATAGCTGTTGAATGTTTAGAATCAGGTGATTGAGGATCTGATTTGAATCAGGTGATTGAGGATCTGATTTGAATCAGGTGATTGAGGATCTGATTTGAATCAGGTGATTGAGGATCTGATTTGAATTGGTTTGATATGACAGTGTTCTGCATCCCAAATGGCACCCCATTTCTTATCTAGTGCACTACTTTTGCCCAGGATCCATAGGGCTCTATACAGGGAATGTGGCAGCATTTGTGACTGAGCCGGTAGTAAGGTTAGTCCTGTTTCTTCTCTATGAACTAAAGCCTTGTCTTGTTGTGTTCCAGTGAAATGCATCAGGAACACTCCTGAATACTTTGCAGAGAGGCTGCACAAGTCCATGGCGGTAAGAAAGAAACACTGTCTCTTACATCTGACTGTGCTCTTACTTTGACTGCGGGCACTCGGACCCTACGCATTCTGACTCCACACACTCTGACTCCGCTGGTGGAAATGTCCTTTAACCATGTATAAGTGTAGCCCTGAGACATGTCCTGTAGTTTCTATCACGATAGTGTTTTAGACATATTGTATTTTGACACACATTTAGACACCATAGTGACGGCGACCACAAGCCATGTTTCAGGCCTAGCTCTTACTGATGACTAACCAGTCTGTGCTATGTGTTGTTCCTAGGGGGCTGGGACCAAGGACAGGACTCTGATTCGGGTCATGGTGACTCGCTCCGAGGTGGACATGCTGGATATCAGACAGGCATACCAGAAGACCTACGGGAAATCACTGTTCACCGCCATCTCTGTATGTACCTTACACAAATAATCACTATGCTAAAATTCTATTGTTGGAATTAGTCCACTGCTTTTATGCTATGGAGGTAGATTGCTGCCAAAATTATGTAAATTATTGAATAATAATTCACAAGTATATTATGTTAATTTCTTGGTTTGTCTGATGGAAAATGTGTCTGTTTTTAACATGCTGTTACGTGTATGTGCTTTTTAAAATGTCATCTGACAGGGTGATACCTCTGGGGACTACCAGAAGCTGCTGCTGAAGCTGTGTGGAGGAAGTGATTAGAGCGATATGAAGAAATCCCCGATATCAATCAGGACAGTGACGTCATAGAATCAGAATGAGAACCATAGAATCATAAGTGCTATGGCCGTTCTACTCATTCTAATTCTATGAGTGTAGTAGTCCATGAGAATGTAACAGACAGGATCTTATATCAACCTGTGATATATGTAGTTAGTTTTGCCAAATTTGTGTCTCACACCATAATGTGCTGCGTGATGTATGTAGTTATTTTTGCCAAATTTGTGTCTCACACCATAATGTGCTGCTTGATGTATGTAGGATAATGACTTTATTTGCTGCATATGCAATCCGTTATTGTTATTATATAGTCTTGATTCATTTTCAAAAGTTTATATTTTTTATTTTAATCGTGATATCTGTAATCATATTTCATATGATCAGGATAATGCCATTTAAAAACAATGCAGTACTATAATTGACAAATTATTATATTAGCTAACTGCCAAATACTAAATATGAATATTTCTGGATTTGTGTCAACACGTGCAAATATTTTAGGATATTTAGATACTTATTAAGATATAAAAAAAAATGTAGGTTATTATAGCTTTATTGCTGACTGCTATATTCTATGCAAATTAGCCAACTTGTTTAATTTCAAATGAAAGCCAATGATAATTAAATATCACCACACAAAGCTGGTATTTATTTTCTCTTATTGACACCTTTTAATAATGTAGGCCATTTTTCCATTGCTTGTTTCCTAGATATTAACACAATGTTGCCTTTTTTATGCTGCAGACCCAAAGCCGCCATGCCATGCAACTCTTTCAATGTTTTACCATCTATTTTGAAAGCTGTTTAAGTTCCATGCAAGTCAATATTTATGTTTTCATTTCATCTTTCACTGCTATTTCTAATATAAGCCGTTGTACAACTAATTGCCAATACTTAAATATTTAATTATTTGTTGTCAATATTGTTTAACGATTTATTCATTGCGTAGGTATATACTGTATAGTATAATTTGATGCCAGTAGAGGGCAGTTTGAACACAATGGATCCAGTGAGGCATTGTAATTGGAAAATGATATAAATATATGCTAATACCACGTTTGTAACTTATCACAATGGCCCAAACGTTTACAATCATTTGGTTGTTGTAATGTTCACCCACAGGCTTATAATGGTGTCCTTCCTGTCAAATTAAAATATTTTGACTGGCAATGATTTTCTGTTTCAATGAGATTTTTGTGCTTCATAACATTCAAATCAAATCAAATGTATTTATATAGCCCTTCTTACATCAGCTGATATCTCAAAGTGCTGTACAGAAACCCAGCCTAAAACCCCAAACAGCAAGCAATGCAGGTGTAGAAGCACGGTGGCTAGGAAAAACTCCCTAGAAAGGCCAAAACCTAGGAAGAAACCTAGAGGAACCAGGCTATGAGGGGTGGCAGTGACATTGATTGTCATAGCCTGAGTGCTAGTCTGTTTGCGCTTTCAAGTGCCCCGAGGGGAAGCATTTTTTTTTTTAAAGAGCTGATATGGCTGACTTGCTTAAACAAATGTGGTTTCTACTGACAATTGAGATGTACAAACTGGCATAAGGGACAGATGAGCTGATAAGAGGAAATCCGTAATTTCGATGAAGACATTTTAATGAGCGAGCTAAGACCGGACGTAGTCAATAACTATGTGTGCTAGTCAGCAGCCAACCGGTGTTTCCCAAACTTTATAATAAAGCGTTGCATTGCATTATCATCGCATTTGCGTCGTGGCAGTGAGCAGTAGAGGAGAGGCACGTACAGAAGTTGTACACATGGAGAGACGTTTCAGTAGCCTAGGGTACGGGAAAATGTGGCCTTTTATCAAATGCATTTCATACTATTCTACTTTATTTTACATGCCTGGAGACGTTGGCATAATGTTGTTAATTTCATTTATTTTTATTTCACCTTTATTTAACCAGGTAGGCAAGTTGAGAACAAGTTCTCATTTACAATTGCAACCTGGCCAAGATAAAGCGAAGCAGTTCGACACATACAACAACACAGAGTTACACATGGAGTAAAACAAACATACATTCAATAATACAGTAGAAAAAGAAGTCTATATACAATGTGAACAAGTGAGGTGAGATAAGGGAGGTAAAGGCAAAAAAAAAGGCCATGGTGGAGAAGTAAATACAATATAGCAAGTAAAACTGAATGGTAGATTTGCAGTGGAAGAATGTGCAAAGTAGAGATAGAAATAATGGGGTATACCGCACAAATGATCGAAATGGCAGGATACTTTGACACTGACAAACTGAGAATGTGAGATCAATAAAAACGACCTTGTCTTGAATCCATCAATATATCTAGGTGTGTGGAGACACATATTGTCGGCTACAACATGAGGAGGAAATTATAGGCCTAAATATGTTTTCCAGTTTCACCGACTCACCCAATGATGCGCAACTCACTTGCTGGTGATGGCCGATCCGCTCAAACCAAAACCCTATCTCTCTTTTTTTTGTAAAACAATATTTGGAATTCGATCTAAAATTTTGGTACAGCATAGTGTTCTATTTTCAGCAGCAGCCATTTGCTTTACAACCTGTGTTTTCCCTTGATTGTATTTGAAATATCGCGAAAGGCCTGTTTTGTCTGCATGCTGTTTTTTTCACGGACAGATTTGCAGCGCGTTCCCGGCTAGGTTATACCTTGTTATTGGGCTACAATCCACAGCTAGGCAATTTAAAAAAAGAAGAAGCTATTGATCCTCTGAGGCTAAATTATAGGCCTTCTCATGGTGTAGTAGGCTATTCTGATTTCATTTATTTATGAACAGACAGCAGTAATTCCATAACTTTGGCAAATGTACATTTCAATTTAGGGGTGCTGTAGTTCCTTCAGAACCCTTCGCGCGGTTATGATTCTATAAGGAAATAAATGAAGTGCAACGCTGGAGAGATGAGAGTTGCAGGCTCATGTCTATCAGAGCAGAGTGGGTTCATAGAAAGTGAAACTCATTCTAGTTATGTGAGAGATACTGGCGCGCTTCTCACACAGCCACAGCCACACACACAGCCAAGGCCACACGTTGGTCTCAAACATAGGTTACAATGTTGCGCAAACCATAAACCCGTGCCGGCCCAAACCATATTAAGCTTGGGCTGAAAATCAACTTTTTCACATTACGATTTTACATAATTTAGGCAGCAGCATACTGTAATGACCTGACTAGATCATAAAAGAATGACTGTCCAGACAGAGGATTGAGTTTACGAATGGACGGTTTATTAAACCAACTTTACACAGGCTACTGTTTGGCCGTAGCCCACGCCAAATAAATGAAAGATAAACCACAAGCCAATCGTGACGTTCTCTTGTGAAGCCCAGACGTAAGAGAGAGAACAAAGGCAAAACCTGGTCTTAACTTCCAATGCTCCATCCCCCTGCCCAACCCCCCTCCACGCCACTCCGCCAACCACCAGGATGCCCGGCATCAGAACATTCCAGGCATTCCCGTGATTGGCAGATAGCAGGTTGACTGACATGTCGGACCCCGCGAACACAACCACCTACTAGCCTAACACATAACACACAGCTGTCTGTGCGGGTCGCTACACAGCCCCCCCACCACAAAGTCCCTCGTCCCCGAGGGAACAAACAAAGTCTCTGAAGCGACCCGGAGGTCTCCTTTGCCTGCGTGGCCGTGATGGTCGCAGAGTGCCCCTCTGGGAACCAGGGGATGAAGGCAGGGATATGGGGGACAAGGAAGCGGGAACGGGTAATACAGTCCGTGGCTCTGGGGAACCACGCGGTGACACAGGGGGGAGACAGGGGGAGTGGGCTGTCTGGAGCCTTGTCTGCGGCACCTGGGGGTGGGTGCCTGGAGAATGGCATTGCCAGAGAGGGGAATTGTGGGGGTTCCTGGGGTTTGGGGAGAAGAGGCCCCTCTGTATGGGGCTAACCTGTCCCGGTGCAGTGCCACCTTTCTCCCCCTGGGAGGAAGCTGCACCCGGTAAACAACCTCCCCTACCCTCTCCAGGACACTGCAGGGTCCCACCCAGTGACTGTCCAACTTGGGGCATCTGCCTTTTTTCCTTAGCGGGCTGTAGACCCAGACCAGCTCCCCAGCCACAAAGTGCCTTCCCCGGGTGTGCACGTCATAGTTCCTCTTCTGCCTCACACCTGCATTCACCAGCTGCTCTCTGGCGAAGGTGTGGGCTGTCTCCAGGCGGTCCTGGAGTCTCCGGGCATACTCCGGCCCCGGGGGAACATGAGGGCTATCCAGGGGCCGACCAAACGCCATCTCCGCAGGGGTGCGGATCTCTCTCCCCAGCATGAGGAGGGCAGGCGTGCAGGAGGTGGAGTCTTGGACAGCGGAGCGGCATGCCATGAGGACCATAGGCAGGTGCTTGTCCCAGTCACGCTGGTGTTTGGAAGAGACGATGGCCAGCTGCTGTCCAAGCGTTTTATTGAAGCGCTCTACAAGGCCATCACTTTGAGGATGGAGAGGAGTAGTGCGGGTCTTGTGCATACCCAGCCTCTCACACATGGTGGCGAACACACGGGACTCAAAGTTTCTGCCCTGGTCGCTGTGGATGGACTCTGCAGCTCCAAACCTGCTGAACATCCCCGCTGTCAGGGCGTCGACGATGGTCTCTGCCTCCTGGTCAGGCAGAGCATAGGCCTCGGGCCATTTTGTGAAATAGTCCATGGCCGTGAGCACCCAGCGGTTTCCACTGTCTGTGGTGGGGAACGGCCCAACTACATCCACTCCCACCCTCTCCATGGGAGCCCTCACTGGGAACTGTTGGAGCTGAGCATGAGAGCGGCCTGGGGGGCCCTTTCTCGCTGTGCAGTTGTCACAGCGGCGACAAAAGTCCTCCACATCCCTCTTGTGCTGCCCCCAGTAGAAGCCCTGACGGAGACGGCGCAGTGTTTTTGTGACCCCAAAGTGTCCAGTCCCCACCCCGCCATGAGTACTCTGGAGCACAGCCTCCCGCAATGCTTTTGGGACCACCACCTGCCACCTCTCCTCTCCCGTAGCTGACTCCTTCCATGCCCGCTGTAGCACGCCATCAGCCAGCCGCAGTCTCTCAAACTTTGACCACAACCCTTTGGTCGCGAGTGAGAGCGCTGTCACCTCTTCCCATGGTGGCCTCACCTGCGCCTCTACCCACTGTAGCACTGGCTGTAGGTCTGTGTCCCGTCCCTGCTGCTGCCGCCATTCAGCCACGTCGACAGTCTGCAGCTCACAGCAGACAGGCCCGCTCGCCCGACACACTGTGGCACAGACCCCCTCTGCACACAGCTCTCTCTCCCGTCCCTCTCTCCGTTCGCAGTGGCGGCAGCCGTCTGCAGTACAGGGCCGACGGGACATGGCGTCGGCGTTGGAGTGGCGTGCCCCTGCCCTGTGCACCACTGTGAAGTCATACGGCTGAAGCTCCTCCAACCAGCGTGCCACCTGCCCCTCTGGCTCTCTGAAAGACATGAGCCACTGGAGAGCAGAGTGGTCAGTCCTTACAGTAAAGGGCAGACCACCCAGGTAGTACTTGAAGTGTTTGACGGAAGCCACAACAGCCAAGAGCTCCCGCCGGGTGACACAGTAGCGGCGCTCATGTTTGTCAAATGTTTTGCTGAAGTACGCCACCACTCTCTCCCCCGCTGGCCCCACCTGGGCCAGCACCCCACCCATGCCCACATTGCTCGCGTCTGTGTCCAGGATAAAGGGCAAGGTGAGGTCAGGGGGGGCGAGCACGGGGGCCTCGATCAGTGCACGTTTGAGGGTGTTGAACGCCTCCTCACACTCCACTGTCCAAGTGAAAGCTTTGTCCTTCGGCAGCAGGCGGTTCAGTGGAGCAGCAACGCTTGAGAAGCCCCGTACAAACCTCCTGTAGTACGAGGCCAGGCCCAGGAAGCTCTTCAGCTGACGCTGGTCGGTGGGGGTGGGCCAGTCTCTGACAGCCCCTACCTTGTCCTCCATGGTGCTGATCCCCTCCTTCCCCACTCGGTGGCCCAAGAAGGACACCTCTCTCCTCATGAAGTGGCACTTCTCGGGGTGGAGCTTCAGACCTGCGGCAGCCACCCTCTCCAGCACACGCCGTAGCGCCCCCAGGGCTGACTGGAAGGAGCTGCCATGGGCCAGGATGTCATCGAGGTATACCAGACACTGCTGTCTGGGGATGCCATCCAGCACCCTGTCCATCAAACGCTCAAAAGTAGCTGGAGCGTTGCACAGGCCAAAGCACAGGACCTTGAACTGCCAGTGTCCTCTGTTAGTGGAGAATGCAGTTTTGGCTCTGGCCTCTGGGGAGAGGGGCACCTGCCAGTAGCCACTGCGGAGGTCTAGTGAGGAGAACCAGGAGGACCCCCTAACCAGGTCCAGCGACTCATCGATACGTGGTATGGGGTATGAGTCCTTCCTGGTTACCTCATTCAGCCGCCTGTAGTCCGCACAGAACCTCAGCTTGCCCCCCTTCTTCGGAACCATGACGACTGGCGCCGCCCAGGGGCTGTCTGAGGGCTCAATGAAGTCTGCCCGCTGCATCTCCAACACAGCCTTGTCTGCCGCCTCCTGGCGTGCCAGCGGGATACGGCGGGGACGCATCTTGATGGGTCGAGCATCACCTGTGTCGATCTCATGCTGCACCAGATGAGTCTGACCCACCTCTTCCTCACTCAGCGCAAAGCTGTCTCTGAATTCAAACAGCAACTGCCACAACCGTTCCTGCTGCTCGGGGTCAAGACCAACACAGTTCCTCCCCCATATCTCCCTCACTGCAGACAGTGT
The DNA here is from genome assembly GCF_016432855.1 of Salvelinus namaycush. Lineage (NCBI taxonomy): Eukaryota > Metazoa > Chordata > Actinopteri > Salmoniformes > Salmonidae > Salvelinus > Salvelinus namaycush. Next base: position 4,250,105 of record NC_052341.1, on the reverse strand, counting down.
CCTCTCCTCTCCCATCTGGGGTAGCTGGGCTGGGGGGGCGCGGCCTGGGCTCACAGAGGGCTGTGTCATGGAGGTAGCTGGGGGAATGTAACACACCGCAGTAGGTGACAGGGGGGCTGGGGAAAAGTCACACACAGCTGTGGGGGAGGGGGGGCAGCCATGAGTCTCTGCTGCTTTAACTGTTGGAGTAAAGGGTTTGTTGGGTTGAGTGAATGTGACATTAGGGGGGGCCATGGTGACTTCCGGCCCTCCCTGGAAGCTCAGTGTGCCCCTATTTAGGTCTAACTGGCAGCCTGTGCTCCTAAGAAAGTCCAACCCCAGGATACAAGGGTCCTGCACAGCCGCCACCCACACAGGATGACGCACAGTCCTGCCCCCTACTGTCAGAGTCATTATTCCCTTCCCTTTCATGGGTGCCAGCTCACCTGTGACTGTGCGGAGCTGCACAGTTGTAGGCTCACACTGAGTCCAACCTGGCACAATATCTGGCCTCACCAGGGTTACTGTGGACCCAGTGTCCACCAGGGCGGAGCAGGGCACACCCTCCACAGTGACAGGGACATGACAAAAGTCCCCAACACAGGTCCGGCCCACCACAACAACAGGCTCCATTCGCTTGCTCTCGTCTGCTTCTGGGGGAAGTGGAGCCTTGCTTCCCCGTCTGTGCCGGTGGGCTCCTCCTGAAGATGATGGTGGTTGGGATAGAAAGCCAGGGGTCCGCACTACCCGGTCTATGCGGACCCCGAGCCGTTTCCCTGAGCTCTGGGGGACATGGGGCAATTTCGGCGCAGATGGCCTGGCTGGCTACAACCCCAGCAGACCCTGGGACCAGGGTGTGTGTTTTGTGCCGCCTGTAGCGACACAGCACGAATGAGTTCTGTCATTTCAGCCACCCATGCAGGCTTTTCCGGCTCCGGGCTGCTCTGCCCCCCAGCTCGCACAGAGGGTGTGTCTCCCTGCACCCCCACCAAAGCCCCAGCTGAAGTCCCAGCCCACACCAGCTCCCTCTCCAAAGCCATCTCCAAGGCTATCTGCAATGACTCAGGATGAGCCAGCTGGGTCTGTATGCGCAGCTCCGTAGGAGAGAGCGCCTGTATGAACTGGTCCCGTGCTAGCTCGCTCTGCACGGAGGGGGGCATGTGAGCATATGCCCGCCGAGAGAGGCTCTCAATGTCATTAGCTAACACCCGTAGAGGCTCTCCAGGCTGCCTGCGTCTATTACTCAGTTCGGAGCGCAGTAGCCCGGGCTGTACACACTGTCCATAGCGCCTCCTCAGTGCTCCCACTAAAGCGCCATAATCATGTCTGTCCTCGGGGCTAATCAATATCAAACAGGCCAGAGCTTCATCCGTGAGGCATAAAGCCAACTGCAGTGCCCTTTCTTCATCCGACCACCCCCTAAAATGAGCTAACAGTTCAAACTGAGCATGAAAAGCTTCCCAATCCGCCTTACCGGAATACTTCGGGGTCTTAACAGATACGGACGCAGCCGGGAACTGGGCGCCGCCATGTTTGTTTACATCCTGAGCCCCAGATTCCTCGTCCCGCCGCGTCGACGTCACCACTTCGGCCCGCCCACCAGAATCCGCGCGAAACACAGTCGACGAGGCGCTCATGCCCGCTTCAGCCGCCATCACTCTAGCGTCCTCCCTCAAGCGGCCTCTGCGCTCCGACGCCCTGGCGATCTCCTCAGCCAGAACCTCCGACGTCCATTCACACGTATCTCCTTGGCCATAATCGTCCCCTACCTCCACCTTCACTTTCGGATTCCCTCGAAGCATTTTCAACCCCCGTTCTCACCTACGGTAGCTAGCCACAGAAGTCAGCTAGCTAGCTGGCAAACTTTTATCAACGTTTTTACTTCTGACACCAATGTAATGACCTGACTAGATCATAAAAGAACGACTGTCCAGACAGAGGATTGAGTTTACGAATGGACGGTTTATTAAACCAACTTTACACAGGCTACTGTTTGGCCGTAGCCCACGCCAAATAAATGAAAGATAACCCACAAGCCAATCGTGACCTTCTCTTGTGAAGCCCAGACGTAAGAGAGAGAACAAAGGCAAAACCTGGTCTTAACTTCCAATGCTCCATCCCCCTGCCCAACCCCCCTCCACGCCACTCCGCCAACCACCAGGATGCCCGGCATCAGAACATTCCAGGCATTCCCGTGATTGGCAGATAGCAGGTTGACTGACATGTCGGACCCCGCGAACACAACCACCTACTAGCCTAACACATAACACACAGCTGTCTGTGCGGGTCGCTACAATACAATACATTTTTGGACCCACCGTGGTGTTGTGCTCACAAGAACAGGAAGGTGGCGCCGCGGTCCTTCTTGTGGGCAAATTTTGTCATCAAACTTTGTCATCAAAGTCTGGCATTCTCTGGATCTATGGTGCATTCAAGACAACTAGGAATTCTGAAGAAAAAAAACAAGGTTGAATCATGACGTCAGTGATCTGCAGGTCAGAGCTCTAGAAAGAGGCACTAGTTCCTGACTTGGAATTCCGAGTCAGATGGCCTTTCAAAACCTATTTTCCCAGTCGGAGCTCATTTTTTCCCCAGAGTTCCCAAATGTCTTGAACTCGCTGAAGTCTGAGATTTCCCAGTTCCGAGTTCCCAGTTGTTTTGAATGCACCAGAAGTCATGCTGGATTGAGAGCATGACCAATGTATTCAACCTTTTCTGGCCCATGGTGTTGCATGTGAATGTTTATCCTTTTAAGTTTGGAAAAGAGACCCTTAAACCCAGACTTGGACCACACACCCTCTCCACTGAATAGCAGGCTAGTGATTGCTTTGCAACGCTTGCAGTTAGCCACTGATTCCTTCCAAAACATTCATTGTTGAATTTGTGATTTACAACTTTTGTGTAATGTTTATGTCCAATGGCCAATGAGCATCATGATCATGTTGTCATGATCAGTCCAATCAAAGGTACGGTAGATATAACGTGATTTGACGTCGTTTTATCTGTGGCCAATGACCTTGAGGCTTCTTGGATGGGCACTTCTTGGATGGGCACCTTGAGGCTTCTTGGATGGGCTTGAACTTTCTAGCTCTCCCTCTAGATTTTGCAACGACATAGTGTCCCAATGAGTGACAGAATACTGAGCCAATCACAGCGCAACTACAGAAGATTGCCAACCCCTAAACTCTGTATTTTCCACTGGCTGCCTCTCCACCACAGAAAGAACTGAGCTAGGCTGAAGCACCTGCATTTTCTGAGCTGCCTTAAGAAAGCAAAAAAAGAGACCATGTTTGTATGAGTGGGTTTGCCCCACCAAGATTTGCATGCTAAAATCGCCACTGAGTATTGGTGCCAACCATCAGTGGAAGTGTTGTAGCAGTGTAAGTTGTTTGATGGCTATGCAATTGCATAAAGACCTCCTCCTTTGACACTGTATGCTATACAATCTTTGTAAGAGAATTAGTGATGTTCGGTTTGAAGCCGGAGCTCCGAGGCAGGTGTCGAAATCGCTACGCCGTTTACTTCGAAGCGGTGTGCCCGATCAATTACATCCGAAGCTTCGTGTTGACAAACAACCACCTGATTGGTTTGGTATTGGTTTGATAGAAGACCAAAAGGCTACCCTGCGCACGTGCTACGGCGTGTGCGACATCATCTATAATCATTTGGCTCCTCTAAACTCTTTTGACCAGCAGGTGCCATTAGTGTATTGATGAAAGTTTCATTTTGTCACGCCCTGACCGTAGAGAGCTTTTTATGTCTCTATTTTGGTTTGGTCAGGGTGTGATTTGGGTGGGCATTCTATGTTGTATGTTCTATGATTTTGCATTTCAATGTGTTGGGCCGGATGTGGTTCTCAATCAGGGACAGCTGTCTATCGTTGTCTCTGATTAAGAACCATACTTAGGTTGCCTTTTTCCCACCTGTATTTGTGGGCAGTTGTCCGTGGGTAGTTGTCCATGTTTAGTTGCCTGTGAGCACTACGTTGGCGTCACGTTTCGTTTGTTAGTTTGTTAGTTTGCTAAGTGTTCTTCGTTGAATTAAAATATGTATTCCAATCGCGCTGCACCTTGGTCCACTCCTTTAAACGGTTGTGACACATTTCCCCATCACTAAAGAGAACGTGTCAGTAATGAGCTGCAGTGTGAAGAGGTAATTGTGTATTTTCCAGTAACTTAATGGCTACTATTGTAACGACAGATTTCCTCCTCTTCGTCTGAAGAGGAGGTGTAGGGATCGGACCAAGACTCAGAGTGGAAAGTGTCCATAATTTATTATAAAATAAACTGAACACTAACTAAACAAAATAACACAGAGAGTCTAACCGAAACAGTCCCGTGTGGCACGAATACTAACACGAAAGACAAACACCCACAAAACACACGTGAAACCCCGGCTGCCTAAGTATGATTCTCAATCAGGGACAACGATTGACAGCTGCCTCTGATTGAGAATCATACCAGGCCGAACACACAAAAACCCCAACAAAATATCACACATCGACAACCCACCCAACTCACGCCCTGACCATACTAAATCAATACAAAAACAAGGGAAAAACAGGTCAGGAACGTGACAACTATTGTCAGAAGTTGCTGTGAATTTGTAATTTCTTAACTGGAAACTACTTGACTGTAACTACTTAACTGGAAATTTTGCTAGTAAAATACAGGACACTTGCTGATCCTGTAGACAACATGCAAATCATACAAATCAATTGCATACTTTAACAGTGGCAGCCTATCAGAAGATTGCAGGCGTGGCTTATTCAAGGCGTGGCTTATTCAAGGCGTGGCTTTCAGACAGCTCTTTTTTGGTCTCCGATAAAAGGGAATGTCATCCCAGTTAATTTGGTCTGTTCCTAAACATAAAGGTTGTACACTGTCAGTTCTACAGCCTTGGTAAAGGTTGACAAAATTGCATGTGATACTAAAGAACCTTATTTAATTTCTAACTGGTATCATGTCCTTGTAGTACTCACTTTCCTACCAGACCATCAGGTAAGGGAGTGTGATGGACCAGCTACAGTGAACTACTATGGATTTTACAATAACCCACTTGTAACTAGTTGTCAGTAGGTCATTGAAAATTACATATTAACTTTCTGTGAACCAGCTACCATTAAGTTACTGGAAAATGCGCATTAACCTCTTAACAGTGCAGCTCTTGATTGTCACAAATTCTTACAAAGATTGCAAAATTAACAATGTCAAAAGACATGCCCAACGTAATCATAAAACGACAAACTGGTACAACATTTCCACTGATGGTTGGCACAAATACAACATATTTTACACCTTGCCCCCAAATATGCTAATGAGCCACCGCCAGACAATTGACCCCACCTACATTTCAAAGTGCAGTAATGATTGTACCTAATGCTGCATTTGTAACCAAGTGGGAATTTACCACATACGACAGTGAAAAATCCCCTGAACGGCCCTCCAACTGGTAATTACTAGTAGGAAGCGCATTTATCATCCCTGAGAACACGTGTTTTCAAATGTGCAGGTGTTATCGCTGTTTAGATAAAATATGTTCCCACTTGGGATCAGAGGTGGAAAAAGTAGTCAGTTGTCATACTTGAGTAAAAGTAAAGATACTTTAATAGAAAATGACTCAAGTAAAAGCTGAAGTCTCCCAGTAAAATAATACTTAATTAAAAGTGTAAAATTATCTGGTTTTAAATGTACTTAAGTACAGTGTGGGAATATTCTGTTTTAATGTTACTTCTGAATTACTATGATAAATATAATAAAGTCCAAAATACAGGTCCGGTACTGACACAGACATGGTGGCTTAGCATCAAAACGCAGGTAATAATTACTGTAGAAACACACATACACAATGTAGTCATGTGTGTCAAAATCATGTGAAAATTGGAATTCACATGTAAATGGTTATGTGATTACGTGAAAATCCACGTGAAACTTCATGTGAAATATCATCACACGTGAAGTGTTCCAAAAACACATGATTTCACAAGTGTAAAACGTGTGGAAATGTCATGTGAAATTGTGATTTTCCACATGTGAAATTATGTGTTTTTTCCGTAAGGGTCCTATCACAGACACGTTCCAAAACGGATTAATAAAGTGATCAAACATTAATTAATTGAAACACTGCGCTAGACGACACTCCTCCACCTGCATTTGCTCTGGCAGGATAATTGTGTTCCACTGAAGGCGACCTCTGGTTGGCATTTTCTTTTGTAATCGGAGGGGAAGATTAAGTCTGCTGAACCCGGCACTCTTGCTCACACAGACACAAACTCAGGCACAGATACGCATGCATGCGCGCACACACACACGCTCTCTCTCTCCCACACATACACACACACAAAACACACACACACATGCAGCACGGTGGTGAACATGGAGAGGGTCTGATTGAAGCTAAGCCTCGTCTGTCCTCAGCTGAGTGCCAGCTGTCCTTGGAAGGGGACAGGCTGGGCCTTATAGTACGTTACCAGCTCAGAGAGGAAAGGATGGAGGCTGGGCCTTATAGTACGTTACCAGCTCCGAGAGGAAAGGCTGGACCTTACCAGCTCAGAGAGGAAAGGATGGAGGCTGGGCATTATAGTACGTTACCAGCTCCGAGAGGAAAAGCTGGAGGCTGGGCCTTATAGTACGTTACCAGCTCCGAGAGGAAAGGCTGGAGGTTGGGCCTTATAGTACGTTACCAGCTCTGAGAGGAAAGGCTGGAGGCTGGGCCTTATAGTACGTTACCAGCTCCGAGAGGAAAGGCTGGAGGTTGGGCCTTATAGTACGTTACCAGCTCTGAGAGGAAAGGCTGGAGGCTGGGCCTTATAGTACGTTACCAGCTCTGAGAGGAAAGGCTGGAGGCTGGGCCTTATAGTACGTTACCAGCTCCGAGAGGAAAGGCTGGAGGTTGGGCCTTATAGTACGTTACCAGCTCCGAGAGGAAAGGCTGGAGGTTGGGCCTTATAGTACGTTACCAGCTCTGAGAGGAAAGGCTGGAGGCTGGGCCTTATAGTACGTTACCAGCTCCGAGAGGAAAGGCTGGAGGTTGGGCCTTATAGTACGTTACCAGCTCTGAGAGGAAAGGCTGGAGGCTGGGCCTTATAGTACGTTACCAGCTCCGAGCGGAAAGGCTGGACCTTACTAGCTCTGAGAGGAAAGGCTGGAGGCTGGGCATTATATTACGTTACCAGCAGTTAGCCAATGATGTTGTATGAACACAGGAATAGTATTTCAGACAGGAAATGCCATCAATCATTTTTTGAAAGATTACCATACATACAATTCGTTGTCTAGGATCTGCTACTTCAGTGTAGCTCACCGCCAGAGCTCTGCTACTTCAGGGTATCTCACCGCCAGAGCTCTGCTACTTCAGTGTAGCTCACCGCCAGAGCTCTGCTACTTCAGTGTAGCTCACCGCCAGAGCTCTGCTACTCGGGGTAGCTCACCGCCAGAGCTCTGCTACTTCAGTGTAGCTCACCGCCAGAGCTCTGCTGCTTCAGTGTAGCTCACAGCCAGAGCTCTGCTACTTCAGTGTAGCTCACCGCCAGAGCTCTGCTGCTTCAGGGTAGCTCACCGCCAGAGCTCTGCTACTTCAGTGTAGCTCACCGCCAGAGCTCTGCTACTTCAGGGTAGCTCACCGCCAGAGCTCTGCTACTTCAGGGTAGCTCACCGCCAGAGCTCTGCTGCTTCAGGGTAGCTCACCGCCAGAGCTCTGCTACTTCAGTGTAGCTCACCGCCAGAGCTCTGCTACTTCAGGGTAGCTCACCGCCAGAGCTCTGCTACTTCAGTGTAGCTCACCGCCAGAGCTCTGCTACTCGGGGTATCTCACCGCCAGAGCTCTGCTGCTTCAGGGTAGCTCACCGCCAGAGCTCTGCTACTTCAGTGTAGCTCACCGCCAGAGCTCTGCTGCTTCAGTGTAGCTCACCGCCAGAGCTCTGCTGCTTCAGTGTAGCTCACCGCCAGAGCTCTGCTGCTTCAGGGTATCTCACCGCCAGAGCTCTGCTACTCGGGGTAGCTCTGCTCCTTCAGGGTAGCTCACCGCCAGAGCTCTGCTATTTGGGGTATCTCACCGCCAGAGCTCTGCTACTCGGGGTAGCTCACCGCCAGAGTGTTCATCATGTTAAGATAATAATTACAGGCAGTGAACAAGGTACACTGTACCAATCCCCAAAACAGCAGAACCGCTGCCAGACAACAAAATGTGAGCATGGCAGAACCACACCATTTAAGAGCTTAAAGATAATTCAGCAATGTCATCTGTATGATGCCATGTGTAGCATGAAGGTAAAACTATGTGTAGGCTATAGCAGGCACACCTTACTGAAATAGCTTCTCAGAAAATCGCAGTAGGGCTTATTTCCCATATTACGAATTCCTGATGCCATTGCTGAGGCAAGATGAGCCTGCCATCTTGATAAATGAAAAATAAGCTACCCATCAAACACTGTGCCGTAATCACACCACTGAGATAGCCTACTCATAGTCTGAGAAAGTAATTCTCATGTGACGCCCATCCAGTGCCCTCGCTGAGGCAAGATGAGCTGTTATCTTGGTACACGACAATATTCTACTTGTGAACCCAGCTAATCATGTGCCTTCAGAAATGATTCACATCCCTTGACTTTTTCACATTTAGTTGTGTTACAGCCTGAATTTAAAATGGATCAAATTGGGATTTTTTTTTGTCGCTGGCCTACACACAATACCCCATAATGTCAATGTGGAATTATGTTTAATTAATTAAAAACGAAAAGCTGAAAATGTCTTGAGTCAGTAAGTATTCAACCCCTTTGTTATGGCAAGCCTAAATAAATTCAGAAGTAAAAATGCACTTAACAAGTCACATAATAAGTTGCACGGACTCACTCTGCCGGATGCAATATGTATGGGCCAGAACAGAACCCTGATGGAGCGGGATGGATGACGCTGCTAGCAAATCCACTGCCAAAAAGTGCTGCGCATTTGCCAAATCAGATGAAGTGATTGTTCTGATAGAAAATAGTGCACAGAAACAATTGCTGACTTGCAGCCAGTATAACGAACAATCTCTCTTGCTTTTGGCCGTGCATAACTAGCTACCTCTCCATAGCATGTAACCAGTATACCGAACAATCTCTCCTGCTTTTGACCGTGCATAACTAGCTACCTCTCCATAGCATGTAACCAGTATACCGAACAATCTCTCTTGCTTTTGACCGTGCATAACTAGCTACCTCTCCATAGCATGTAACCAGTATACCGAACAATCTCTCCTGCTTTTGACCGTGCATAACTAGCTACCTCTCCATAGCATGTAACCAGTATACCGAACAATCTCTCTTGCTTTTGACCGTGCATAACTAGCTACCTCTCCATAGCATGTAACCAGTATACCGAACAATCTCTCCTGCTTTTGACCGTGCATAACTAGCTACCTCTCCATAGCATGTAACCAGTATAACGAACAATCTCTCTTGCTTTTGACCGTGCATAACTAGCTACCTCTCCATAGCATGTAACCAGTATAACGAACAATCTCTCCTGCTTTTGGCCGTGCATAACTAGCTACCTCTCCATAGCATGTAACCAGTATAACGAACAATCTCTCCTGCTTTTGGCCGTGCATAACTAGCTACCTCTCCATAGCATGTAACCAGTATAACGAACAATCTCTCCTGCTTTTGGCCGTGCATAACTAGCTACCTCTCCATAGCATGTAACAAACCCACCTGAACAGGCTGAAATTCCAGGCCTTTTTTAAGTAGCTCTTCCACAAAAAGTGGATGGTCATCATTTTCTAAATGTCAGACCTCATAGTGTGGAAATATCATTAAAAAAACAGGCTTTATTTAGACTACACTGCCTCTATAAAGGTCTAATGGAGACTTTTTTATCTCAACATCAAATCATTTATGGGCAACAATTAAGTACCTTACTGTGATTGTTTCTTTTTGAAAATTTTAAGTGAAAACAAAATTACCTTCTGAGCAAAGAAGCAATTTCTCAGGCAATAATTTTTCTAGGACTGTCTGGGAGTGGTCGGAGTGAGGAGGGGAAAACTGAAAAATTGCTGTTATTGGCAGAGACGTTTGGAAGTCTTTCTTGCTGGTCTATTAACTAATTTACCGTCTGGTGATGTCACCAAGCGGGCCAAAAATCCATCCCACCAAAACAGGCTGACGTTTCAGGCAGTCTATTCAAACAGCTCTCACACACACAAAAAAAGCATGATCATAATTCTCACAATTTCACAGTATTATTCCAACCTCATAGGTCCTTACTAGTGAATAGTGTCTGTTCCAGGTGCGTAGGAGTCCAAATAAGAATACGTGAAGAGATGGAGACCCACACACTGTCGAGAAAAAAAATAATAAATCCAAAACTGAGTCTTGAATGCATAATAATGATGTTTATTAAAACATCATGGTGCCCCCAAAAAAATCTTAGTGTAAATCGTCGGCACACACACACACACCTGGCTTCTATTTCAAGGATAATTGCATATGTCACATCAAGCAAGAAAACACATCAGAAAATCTATGAATCAGTAGCGAATACAATAGAATGGATGATCTAGATTATATACAAAATATACAAAAAGCGGACAGAGAAATATCAGCGATTACTTATTTTACATATACCATGTGAACATTTCCTCAGAATAAATAAGGACGCAGAGGACAAGACGACTAGAATTAACGATCAATGGAAATAGTTGTTTTTCAGTTCATGTCACGACTTCGGCCGAAGTTGGTCCCTCTCCTTGTTCGGGCGACGTTCGGCGGTCGACGTCACCGGCTTTCTAGTCACCACCGATCCATGTTTCATTTTCGTTTTGTTTTGTCTTTATCATACACACCTGGTTTCCATTCCATTAATTTTATGTTCCTTATTTAACCCTCTGACTTCCCTCTCTGTGTTGTGCGTTATTGTTTGTCATGTGGGTTCGTGTTGTTAGTGCTCTGGATTATTGTGTTTGTTCCTTGTTTGGAACTTTACTTTTATTTTGAGTAAATTTGGACTATTACTCATAACTGTGTCCTGCGCCTGACTCTGCATTTTTCCATTCACCAACAACCTCACAGTTCAACATCTGTTTAGAATCTGTTAGGAATGTCAGTCTGGGACTCATAGCTACATGGCAAGTTCTCATTGGTCCAAATTGTTTATACATTGAATCTGAAAAAGGATACTTGTTATTTGGCCATTGGCCCAGTTTTATTGCAATGAATTCTAATGGGTCAACCACAGGCTAAGGCTGGGTAATAAAAATACATCCTGTCGCTTTGTTCTGTGGAGAGAATCACTGGAGAGAATCACCGAGGACAGGGGAGAATGAACATCTACGGTATACCTCTCCACATGATTTGTTCAATTTAAATAAACCTATTTTCCTCCTCCTGATTTGCTTTGAGGTCTGTGTTATTGAAGAATAACATCAACTGCTAACGTGCCTGATGGGTGGAACGTTTTTAAATAGAACATCCACCTGCATTCTGTCTGGAGAAGACTAAGTTCAAAATTACCACCCCTATGTGAACGTTTTATCTACTGTATAACACAAAAGGAATAAAAAAAAAAATGTAACTAGGCAAGTCAGTTTAAGAACAAATTCTTATTCACAATGACAGCCTACCCCAGCCAAACCAGGACGATGCTGGGCCAATTGTGCGCCGGCGTATGGGACTCCCAAGCAGAGCCGGATGTGAGGTAGCTTGTATTCGAACCAGGTACTGCAGTGACACCTCTTGCACTGAGATGCAGTGTCTACATTTTTATAGCCTCAAACTGTCTATATTTTCATAATCTCAAACTGTCTATATTTTCATAGTCTCAAACTGTCTATATTTTCATAGTCTCAAACTGTCTATATTTTTATAGTCTCAAACTGTCTATATTTTTATAATCTCAAGCTGTCTATATTTTTATAATCTCAAGCTGTCTATATTTTCATAGTCTCAAACTGTCTATATTTTTATAATCTCAAACTGTCTATATTTTCATAGCCTCAAGCTGTCTACATTTTCATAGTCTCAAACTGTCTATATTTTTATAATCTCAAGCTGTCTATATTTTTATAGCCTCAAGCTGTTTATATATTTATAATCTCAAACTGTCTATATTTTTATAGCCTCATGTTCAAACTATGTTTTACTAGTACACATGCACTTCAGTCTCAGAAATTGTGTGTAATAACAAACAGGAAGAAGGATATAAGGGTTTAAGTGAGACTGCTTATAACAGTGCCACCTATAGGCCAATCGGTGCCATTATTCTTTGACCAAGCACAACGTGTGCCAAATTAGAAAAAAAGTTATCAATCTATGCTTCATTTATTTGATCAAGGTAAAAAAAATAATAATAATACAGAGAATAACAACAGCTTCACTGTGAACCATCAACATAACAATCAACATAACAATCAACATAACCATCAACATAACCATCATAACCATCAACATAACCATCATAACATAACCATCAACATAACCATCAAAATATCAATCAACATAACCATCATAACATAACCATCATAACATAACCATCAACATAACCATCATAACATAACCATCAACATAACCATCATAACATAACCATCATAACATATCATAACCATCAACATAACCATCAACATAACCATCATAACATAACCATCATAACATAACCATCAACATAACCATCATAACATAACCATCAACATAACCATCATAACATAACAATCATAACATGTCATAACCATCAACATAACCATCAACATAACCATCATAACATAACCATCAACATAACCATCATAACATAACCATCAACATAACCAACATAACCATCAACATGACCATCAACATAACCATCATAACATAACCATCAACATAACCATCATAACATAACCATCAACATAACCGCCAACATAACCATCATAATATAACCATCAAAATATCAATCAACATAACCATCATAACATAACCATCAACATAACCATCAACATAACCATCAACATAACCATCATAACATAACCATCAACATAACCATCATAACATAACCATCATAACATAACCATCAGCATAACCATCATAACATAACCATCATAACATAACCATCAACATAACCATCAACATAACCATCATAACATAACCATCATAACATATCACAACCATCAACATAACCATCATAACATAACCATCATAACATAACCATCAACATAACCATCAACATAACCATCATAACATAACCATCAACATAACCATCATAACATAACCATCAACATAACCATCATAACATAACCATCAACATAACCATCATAACATAACCATCATAACATAACAATTATAACATGTCATAACCATCAACATAACCATCAACATAACCATCATAACATAACCATCATAACATGTTATAACCATTATAACATAACCATCAACATAATCATAATAACATAACCCTCAACATAACCATCATAACATAACCATCATAACCATCAACATAACATAACCATCAACATAACCATCATAACTATCAACATAACCATCAACATAACCATCATAACATAACCATCATAGCCATCAACATAACCATCATAACATAACCATCAACATAACCATCATAACATAACCATTATAACATAACCATCATAACATAACCATCATAACATAACCATCAACATAACCATCATAACATAACCATCAACATAACCATCATAACATAACCCTCATAACATAACCATCAACATAACCATTATAACATAACCATCAACATAATCATCATAACATAACCATCATGACATAACCATCATAACATAACCATCAACATAATCATCATAACATAACCATCATAACATAACCATCAACATAACCATCATAATATGTCATAACCATCATAACATAACCATCAACATAACCATCATAACATAACCATCATAACATAACCATCAACATAACCATCATAACATAACCATCATAACATGTCATAACCATCATAACATAACCATCAACATAACCATCAACATAACCATCATAACATAACCATCAACATAACCATCAACAGAACCATCAACATAACCATCAACATAACCATCATAACATAACCATCAACATAACCATCATAACATAACCATCAACATAACCATCATAACATAACCATCAACATAACCATCAACATAACCATCATAACATAACCATCATAACATAACCATCATAACCATCATAACATAACCATCATAACATAACCATCATAACATAACCATCATAACATAACCATCAACATAACCATCATAACATAACCATCAACATAACCATCAACATAACCATCATAACATAACCATCAACATAACCATCATAACATAACCATCATAACATAACCATCATAACATAACCATCATAACATAACCATCAACATAACCATCATAACATAACCATCAACATAACCATCATAACATAACCATCAACATAACCATCATAACATAACCATTAACATAACCATCAACATAACCATCATACCATAACCATCATAACATAACCATCAACATAATCATCATAACATAACCATCATAACATAACCATCAAAATAACCATCAACATAACCATCATAACATAACCATCAACATAACCATCATAACATAACCATCATAACATAACCATCAACATAACCATCATAACATAACCATCAACATAACCATCATAACATAACCATCAACATAACCATCAACATAACCATCATAACATAACCATTAACATAACCATCAACATAACCATCATACCATAACCATCATAACATAACCATCAACATAACCATCATAACATAACCATCAACATAACCATCAACATAACCATCATAACATAACCATCAACATAACCATCATAACATAACCATCATAACATGTCATAACCATCATAACATAACCATCAACATAACCATCATAACATAACCATCAACATAACCATCATAACATAACCATCAACATAACCATCATAACATAACCATCATAACATGTCGTAACCATCATAACATAACCATCATAACATAACAATCAACATATCCATCATAACATAACCATCATAACATAACCATCATAACATAACCATCATAACATAACCCTCATAACATAACCATCAACATAACCATCATAACATAACCATCAACATAATCATCAACATAACCATCATAACATAACCATCAACATAACCATCATACCATGTCATAACCATCATAACATAACCATCAACATAACCATCATAACATAACACAACCATCAACATAACCATCATAACATAACCATCAACATAACCATCAACATAACCATCAACATAACCATCATAACATAACAATCAACATAACCATCATAACACAACCATCAACATAACCATCATAACATAACCATCAACATAACCATCATAACATAACCATCATAACATAACCATCAACATAACCATCATAACATAACCATCAACATAACCACCAACATAACCATTATAACATAACCATCAACATAACCATCATAACATAACCATCATAACATAACCATCATAACATAATCATCATAACCATCAACATAACCATCATAACATAACCATCATAACATAAGCATCATAACCATCAACATAACCATCATAACATAACCATCATAACATAACCATCATAACATAACCATCATAACATAATCATCATAACCATCAACATAACCATCATAACATAACCATCATAACATAAGCATCATAACCATCAACATAACCATCAACATAACCATCATAACATAACCATCATAACATAACCATCATAACATAATCATCATAACCATCAACATAACCATCATAACATGTTTCAGTTTGTTGATGTGTGAGAAGGCCAGTCATACTGTATATACCTCCAGTCTGACTTCAGGGGACATGTACTCTGAAGTGTCTCAGAGTAGGACTGTTGAACTAACATCAGTTCCGCCTTTTAAAGCATAAGTAGGGTTAATCATGTCACATGACCTGGATTTTAACCTTTCTTTTAAGCCTTCCAGAAGAGAGAATTAGACAACAAAAAAATTTAAGCAATTGTCTGAGGATGGTGCTGGAGGATGGATGGTTACACCATCCATGTCATGTGACATGATTAACCAAAACATACTGTAGGGCCCTACTTATAATCTAAAAGGCTAAACTGATCTTAGTTCAGTCACTAAACAAAACCAAAGTGCCCTAATCATAATGAATAAGATTACATAGACAGAGGTGAACCTGATCATAGATCACTTTACACTGAGACACTTGTACGGTCCAGATTTTCAAACCGTCTTTTTGTGTTGCAAGTATCGTCCAAGGAGGAAGCCGGGCCTACATTTGCACTCAGATCATGACTATATTGAACCAGGAACAAAGTAAAGCCCTTTGGATTCCTGACGGAGTTCTCTAGAAGATCTCTAGAATTCATTAATGAGAGTTAACTCATCATAACATAACCATTTATGATGATGGTTATGGTCCCAGTTGAGCATCATTTATTTCTGCTGCTGTTGTTAAATGGGAAACAGCACGTTAGTTGTGCAGGGCTTAACAGTGTTGATGGCTGTCGATGACAAAATCCCTTGCATCACATTTTCATACTGGTTTTCAGACCATTTTTACTGGTTTTCCCGCTAACTCCATGTTGAGATAGATTCCATCTTTTTGTTGTTGAGCTGTGTACACTGTGAACAGTTCCAATACTGTTTCAGTTGTACCTTCCTCTTCTTGTGCCGCGTCTGACACTGTGCGCTCTTGCTGTGCGTTTTGAGGCTTTACACACTTTCTGTAAATGTCCAACCTTTCCACAATTGTGGCACTTTACATTTTGGAATCGACATTCACTGTGCTGATGATTATCTCCCCCACATCTGTAGCAACTTGGCTTAGACCTTTGAGATGTGGGCTGCTTTGTTCTTGTGTAACCTTGAGGACGGGACTGAGAAAAGTGTGACTTTTGTGAGCCTTTTTCACCACGTGCATCACTGACCTTGTGAACACCTTTCTGACGTTCTGCATATCCCGATAGCTCAATAGTATCCCTGTGGGCAAGCTCGAGTCCAAGTGCGATATCACAGGCTTTCCGAAAGGTCAGGTCCTTCTCTGACAGAAGCCTTCTGTGATATGCTTCACCTGTGAGACCACATACAAACTTGTCTCGAAGAGCATCATCAAGAAATTGTGCAAACTCACATGTACTTGCCAGCCTTTTCAAAGCAAGGATGTAGTCAGCCACGGTTTCCCCTTGACTCTGGTGACGTTGGTAAAATCTGAAACGTTCTGCAATGAGAATTGGTTTAGGCTTGAAATGCCTTGAAAGAGTTTCAGTCAGTTCTGCATAGTTCAACTCCACTGCTTTTATTGGTTCAATGAGACCTTTCAGCAATCCATACTCAGTTGGACCCAAAACACTGAGAAATACGTCTGCTTTCTTTTCATCTTTGATTTCATTTGCAGCCAGCCAACGCTCAAAACGCTCCAAATAGGAATCAAAATCCTCTTTTGTAGCCTCAAACTCTGGTACTGACCAATGGTTGCCATTTTCACAGTTAATTGTTCAGTTTCCTTATTCCTTGTATTCCTTAATTTTCATCTAATTCTTCACTTCAGAAGTTTCTTCAATTTCTTCGTTCACTGCACTCATTTGTAATAATGTACACACCGTGTTACGTTCCTTCTTCCTTTTTTTTCTTTCTTGATAATATTTCTCCACTGAGATCACCTAATTTCAATGGGTTCAATGACAGTTTTTTTTATTTATTTAACCACCAGAGGGCAGTGTCGCTATTCCGGACTCCAATAGTCTTGCTACTTGGCAGCTCCTGAACACTGTACCTGCTAGCAGTGCTTAGCCTTTTTTTACTGGCGAAAGAAAATAAAAAATAACTGACGAATTACATAATTATTTTGAGTTTCATTACTCACGCAACATTCTTCCCTTCAAGCAATGTCCGTTAAAAAAGTCTAATCACCTCGTCGCCACTGTAATATTCTAGAGATAATATATAACACTTCAACCCCTTTCCTAGTAAAGGTTATGTATGATACACTTATCCATGGGTATGTGTTCAAACCTGGTCAGTAATATAACAACAACATTGTTTGCTAATAAACTCTGAGGTTACATCCGAAATAGCACCCTATTCTCTATGTAGTGCACTACTTCCCCAAGTAGTGGACTAAATAGGGAATAGGGTGTCATTTGGATCGCAACCCTCTTATACACGCTCTACATAGTAACACTGAAAGATGAAGATTCATATAAAACAGATTTTTCTCACAGCGTATGAACAGAAGTAGTAATACCATTATAATAGTGATATCCTAGTGGTGCTGTATAATGATACCATTATAATAGTGATATCAGCTGTATAATGATACCACTATAATAGTGATATCCTAGTGGTGCTGTATAATAATACCACTATAATAGTGATATCCTAGTGGTGCTGTATAATGATACCACTATAATAGTGATATCCTAGTGGTGCTGTATAATGATACCACTATAATAGTGATATCCTAGTGGTGCTGTATAATACTACCACTATAATAGTGATATCCTAGTGGTGCTGTATAATAATACCACTATAATAGTGATATCCTAGTGGTGCTGTATAATACTACCACTATAATAGTGATATCCTAGTGGTGCTGTATAATGATACCACTATAATAGTGATATCCTAGTGGTGCTATTTAATAATACCACTATAATAGTGATATCCTAGTGGTGCTGTATAATGATACCACTATAATAGTGATATCCTAGTGGTGCTGTATAATGATACCACTATAATAGTGATATCCTAGTGGTGCTGTATAATGATACCACTATAATAGTGATATCCTAGTGGTGCTGTATAATGATACCATTATAATAGTGATATCCTAGTGGTGTTGTATAATGATACCATTATAATAGTGATATCCTAGTGGTGCTGTATAATAATACCACTATAATAGTGATATCCTAGTGGTGCTGTATAATGATACCACTATAATAGTGATATCCTAGTGGTGCTGTATAATGATACCACTATAATAGTGATATCCTAGTGGTGCTGTATAATGATACCATTATAATAGTGATATCCTAGTGGTGTTGTATAATGATACCATTTTAATAGTGATATCCTAGTGGTACTGTATAATAATACCACTATAATAGTGATATCCTAGTGGTGCTGTATAATGATACCACTATAATACTGATATCCTAGTGGTGCTATTTAATAATACCACTATAATAGTGATATCCTAGTGGTGCTATTTAATAATACCACTATAATAGTGATATCCTAGTGGTGCTGTATAATAATACCACTATAATAGTGATATCCTAGTGGTGCTGTATAATGATACCACTATAATAGTGATATCCTAGTGGTGCTGTATAATAATACCACTATAATAGTGATATCCTAGTGGTGCTGTATAATACTACCACTATAATAGTGATATCCTAGTGGTGCTGTATAATGATACCACTATAATAGTGATATCCTAGTGGTGCTATTTAATAATACCACTATAATAGTGATATCCTAGTGGTGCTATTTAATGATACCATTATAATAGTGATATCCTAGTGGTGCTGTATAATGATACCACTATAATAGTGATATCCTAGTGGTGCTGTATAATGATACCATTATAATAGTGACATCAGCTGTATAATGATACCACTATAGTAGTGATATCCTAGTGGTGCTGTTTAATAATACCACTATAATAGTGATATCCTAGTGGTGCTGTATAATGATACCATTATAATAGTGATATCAGCTGTATAATAATACCACTATAGTAGTGATATCCTAGTGGTGCTATTTAATAATACCACTATAGTAGTGATATCCTAGTGGTGCTATTTAATAATACCACTATAATAGTGATATCCTAGTGGTGCTATTTAATAATACCACTATAATAGTGATATCCTAGTGGTGCTGTATAATGATACCACTATAGTAGTGATATCCTAGTGGTGCTGTTTAATAATACCACTATAATAGTGATATCCTAGTGGTGCTGTTTAATAATACCACTATAATAGTGATATCCTAGTGGTGCTGTATAATAATACCACTATAATAGTGATATCCTAGTGGTGCTGTATAATAATACCACTATAGTAGTGATATCCTAGTGGTGCTGTTTAATAATACCACTATAATAGTGATATCCTAGTGGTGCTGTATAATAATACCACTATAATAGTGATATCCTAGTGGTGCTGTATAATGATACCACTATAGTAGTGATATCCTAGTGGTGCTGTTTAATAATACCACTATAATAGTGATATCCTAGTGGTGCTGTATAATGATACCACTATAGTAGTGATATCCTAGTGGTGCTGTTTAATAATACCACTATAATAGTGATATCCTAGTGGTGCTGTATAATGATACCACTATAGTAGTGATATCCTAGTGGTGCTATTTAATAATACCACTATAATAGTGATATCCTAGTGGTGCAGTTTAATGATACCACTATAATAGTGATATCCTAGTGGTGCTGTATAATGATACCACTATAATAGTGATATCCTAGTGGTGCTGTATAATGATACCACTATAATAGTGATATCCTAGTGGTGCTGTTTAATGATACCACTATAGTAGTGATATCCTAGTGGTGCTATTTAATAATACCACTATAGTAGTGATATCCTAGTGGTGCTATTTAATAATACCACTATAATAGTGATATCCTAGTGGTGCTGTATAATAATACCACTATAATAGTGATATCCTAGTGGTGCTGTATAATGATACCACTATAGTAGTGATATCCTAGTGGTGCTGTTTAATAATACCACTATAATAGTGATATCCTAGTGGTGCTGTATAATGATACCACTATAGTAGTGATATCCTAGTGGTGCTGTTTAATAATACCACTATAATAGTGATATCCTAGTGGTGCTGTTTAATAATACCACTATAATAGTGATATCCTAGTGGTACTGTATAATGATACCACTATAATAGTGATATCCTAGTGGTGCTGTATAATGATACCACTATAGTAGTGATATCCTAGTGGTGCTGTTTAATAATACCACTATAATAGTGATATCCTAGTGGTGCTATTTAATAATACCACTATAATAGTGATATCCTAGTGGTGCTGTATAATAATACCACTATAATAGTGATATCCTAGTGGTGCTGTATAATGATACCACTATAATAGTGATATCCTAGTGGTGCTGTATAATAATACCACTATAATAGTGATATCCTAGTGGTGCTGTATAATACTACCACTATAATAGTGATATCCTAGTGGTGCTGTATAATGATACCACTATAATAGTGATATCCTAGTGGTGCTATTTAATAATACCACTATAATAGTGATATCCTAGTGGTGCTATTTAATGATACCATTATAATAGTGATATCCTAGTGGTGCTGTATAATGATACCACTATAATAGTGATATCCTAGTGGTGCTGTATAATAATACCACTATAATAGTGATATCCTAGTGGTGCTGTTTAATAATACCACTATAATAGTGATATCCTAGTGGTGCTGTATAATAATACCACTATAATAGTGATATCCTAGTGGTGCTGTATAATAATACCACTATAATAGTGATATCCTAGTGGTGCTGTATAATACTACCACTATAATAGTGATATCCTAGTGGTGCTGTATAATGATACCACTATAATAGTGATATCCTAGTGGTGCTATTTAATAATACCACTATAATAGTGATATCCTAGTGGTGCTATTTAATGATACCATTATAATAGTGATATCCTAGTGGTGCTGTATAATGATACCACTATAATAGTGATATCCTAGTGGTGCTGTATAATAATACCACTATAGTAGTGATATCCTAGTGGTGCTGTTTAATAATACCATTACAATAGTGATATCCTAGTGGTGCAGTTTAATGATACCACTATAATAGTGATATCCTAGTGGTGCTGTATAGGCTTAGCGACCATGTCATGACCTTGATGAACTGCAGTGATGACAATAGGGTCAACAAGGTTTTTCTTAACAGAATGGACCGCAGTGTTCTCCTCTTTATTTGGGCTTTGTTTATGTCATTTAAGTTATCTAACTCCATTTAAATAATGTCAGTTATGAACCATCTTTTATACCTTAAAATGTATAATTTAGTGAACAGAAAGGATGTTGTAATTTGTTACTCTGTTGTTTGTCATATAATTGACATGTTTAAAGAAAAAATATTACGGCGAATTTGCATGCTTATTTATTTTACTTCTGTAAATGAAAGTCTTTTGTCTTCATTTTTATTCTGTAATTCATAAATGAGTCACAGACGTTTGATTTATACCTCTTACAGTTCTCAATGTTTCATTGTTTCAAAATAAACACATGTTGTTTTGCACCATTTATCCGCCGACCTTCAGATCCAATCCTTTTTTAACCGTAGGTACGATAGTTTCACCATAAGAAAATGTAGACGTATGTCTTGTTCAATGTTCCTAAAATGTTATTAATTTGTTGCCTTATTGGCATCTTTTTATTACCAGAAATTGAGAATATGTTTTAATTAAGGGGTTTGAATTCACCAAACTAGAAGAAGATCAATTAATTTGAAGAATGTAGGCTTTATAATGACCTGCTGGTACAATACTTTTTTTTTTTTTTTTTTTTTTAATGACAACATTTAATCTTCTCATGTTGGTATTAACAGAGAAGTAGCATATAGTTATAACTTCACTTCTCAATGAAATTGTACTATTTATGTTATGAAAGTTTATTTGGTTCGTTTTAATTGTAATTAGCATTTACATTGTACAATTGAGGACTGGCCACCCCTCGGAGCCTGGTTCCTCTCTACCCGGTACAGTCTTAAGAGGACTGGCCACCCCTCGGAGCCTGGTTCCTCTCTACCCTGTACAGTCATAAGAGGACTGGTCACCCCTCGGAGCCTGGTTCCTCTCTACCCTGTACAGTCATAAGAGGACTGGCCAACCCAAGGAGCCTGGTTCCTCTCTACCCGGTAGAGCTAGAGGAGGACTGGCCACCCCTCGGAGCCTGGTTCCTCTCTACCCGGTACAGCCATAAGAGGACTGGCCACCCCTCGGAGCCTGGTTCCTCTCTACCCGGTACAGCCATAAGAGGACTGGTCACCCCTCGGAGCCTGGTTCCTCTCTACCCTGTACAGCCATAAGAGGACTGGCCACCACTCGGAGCCTGGTTCCTCTCTACCTGGTATAGCTAGAAGAGGACTGGCCACCCCTCGGAGCCTGGTTCCTCTGTAGGTTTCTTCCTAGGTTCCTGCCTTTTTACTGAGTTTTTCCACTGTGCTTCTGCCTCTGCATTCCTTGCTCTTTGAGGTTTTAGACTGGGTATCTCTGTAAATCACTTTGTGACAACTGCTGATGTAAAAAGGGCTTTATAAAAATACATGTGATTGATTTAAATGAATAGTCTAACTATACCAACAGACATAGCATCTAGTATCTGCATCTTTCTATTGTCTCCTTTTGAATCATGTTCTTTTTCTTCTTCTATTGATTCGTCTTAAAAGACGTAGAAGAGACGCACGTGAAACTGTACTTTGGATGTGTGCGTAAATGTTCTGTCCTATTTCCGGATCCAATCCTTTGGGAATTTGAATCGAGGCGTGCGTGTCTTCTCTGCCGCTGCAGGCTCATGAATCCAAAGATGAGGCAATAGATGCAACGTGTGACCACCAGGGAGAGCAAAATCTCCGGTTCATAGATTTGTAAATTCAAATATTTTTGGGGGACTAAAAGTGCAGAATAAAAACGCTTTATTTATATATTTAAAACTACAATTGGAGCAGCATAATTTCCCGAGCTATGAATTGATTTCATTGCATATTTGCTTCATTATATAATCCTAGTACATCTCTAAAATGAATTAATTTAATCATGCATTAAATGATACATGTTGTATGACTATTATTTTAGTTTACATGTGGTAAAGCTGTTACCACGGAAATTATAGGTAGCCTACTTGTTTTCTTGACAACAAAAAAAAGAGCAACAGATTGCTTAGTGTGACTAATCAACAGGTCCTATTCAAGGCCGAGGTGTGGACAGCATGGTCCTGTTGTATTCTTTTGCATCCTCTCCTCATCCTCCCTCAGACACGAAACGCTTTCAAAATACTGGGTTTTGTGCATATTTTTGTG
Source organism: Salvelinus namaycush (assembly GCF_016432855.1). NCBI lineage: Eukaryota > Metazoa > Chordata > Actinopteri > Salmoniformes > Salmonidae > Salvelinus > Salvelinus namaycush. The sequence goes on along the minus strand of NC_052341.1, from coordinate 4,226,014 downwards.
CGCATTCGAAGCGAGACATGTAGGCTATTCTAAATAAAAAAAATAGTATAATTTAATCCATTGTAGAATTACGCCGATAAATAAAACCAGTGCATCCATTATCTTGATATCCTATAGCCTGTAGAAAGTGCTCATAAATATCTAAAATAAATAACTACGAATCGAATGAGAAGGGACGTCGCCGTAGAATCACTGACAGGATAATGTTTGAGGACCACCGAAACATATGAGTCGGTCAGATGTTGTTGATGGCTCCACCCCTGCTACCTGTACATCTCTCTAGCCATCTTCCAAACAGATCTGACCCGGTAGCCGCATATCAGCTGGCCGCTACTGAAGCAAGAAGAGGACAACAAACCTATGGAAAGCGTTATCGCAAATCTTTTCTGAAATGTTATAAAATGACAAAATCGCGGTTATAAAGAGATAAAGTAGTCTTCAACAGCTAGCGAGAGCGCTAAATGTACCAGAAGGAACGGACACGGAAAGCGGCGATTGGTTCTCAACAAGGTGGAGTTTTGTGAGCGAGGGCTACCCATCGATTGCGCGTTACGCTATTCGGTTACCAGATGCAGGAACCTGAACGACAGGTTGCGCGTAGATAATAGCTGCCTTTTCTGGAAATATTGAACCGTTACACCAGAAGAAACAAGCAAAGAAGAGCAGTAATTGGATTTCCTATATAGAATTAAATGAAAGAGTTTTAAAGAAATATCAGATTTTTTTTTTTACATACAATTCGCATTTAGATATGCCTTCTTTTACGATGTGTGAATGACTGCTGTATATGGAACTATCACATCCTGTCATTCGAAGTGAAGTTTGTGCGTAACAGGTCGCTGAGAACACAACATTTACATAGAAGAAGAAGGACTGATGAAAACGGACCGGGCAGAGTAGAGGAAGAAGAAGGTAGTTAGTTTAAGCAATATGGCTGAATTGTGGGGTAGGGGACACTGGCTGGAACTACTCAAAGAGTCTGGATGCTAGTTATAGAACATGGCAACATATCACTGGGCATCGGTAGCCTCAGAATAATGCCTAAAGGTAAACATAGTTACTATCCGGACTCTCCCTCTATCCGCATATCCAAGATGGATGTGATCATCCCGTTTTCCCCAGATGTGCCCTGTGATAGCAACGGGCAGCGCATGTGGTGGGCTTTCCTTGCCTCCTCCATGGTTACGTTCTTTGGGGGTCTCTTCATCATTCTTCTCTGGAGAACTCTCAACTACCTGTGGACCGTCTGCTGCCACTGTAATACCAAAAAAAAGGTTGGTCATACCCATGTGTCCACAGCAGCACATTTCCAATGCATTCACAACTTGTGACAGAAATGAACTATTGTCTGTGTCGCTGTTTTAGTGTGGTACTGTGGCTTCATACCATTTAGATTCAGGATTTGGGGTATTTTCTTATTTGCTATAAGCCTATGATACCGACAGTCCCTGTGCAATAATGTTTCCCCACCAAAAATCACATTGTTTCCTTTCGCCCAAATGAAACGATAACAGTTCCAACTCTTAACACAGTTCTAACAAATGCATAACATTGTCACCCTCGAAGCATCGTTACCTATCGCTGCCCTAAAGCAGCCGCCCTTACAGAGCAAGGGAAACAACTACTTGCGTGCGTAAATGTTTTAAGAGCGAGTGACCTCACTGATTGAAACGCTACTAGCACGCACCGCTAACTAGCTAGCCATTTCACACCGGTTACATAGGACACTATATTTTTAGGCCATATTTGGCATAATGTTGGTTGAGAATGAACAAACACATTAGTATCTCTTACAACCATGTGTCATCTCGTTATCTCAAATTACATGAGCAGAATTAGAGCCCCCAAAAATGGTTAAGGCCATTGACACCTGTAGGCCTGCAATGTAGACCTGTCTTAAACCCTAACCCTTACCATAACCCTAACCTTAACCCGTAACCCAAACCCTAAACCCTAAACCTAACTCCTAACCCTAAACCTAACCACCAACCACTTACCCTAACCCTAATTCTAACCCTAATTCTAACCCTAACCTTACACCTAACCCCTAACCCCTACTGAGAGAGTTCTCATCTGTATTCTTCTTAGCTGTTTACATACCACCTCATATAGCAATGAATGAGCTATATTGCGCCATAAGCAAAAAAGAAAACGCTGACCCAGAGGCGGCGCTCCTAGTAGCCGGGGACTATAATGCAGGGAAACTTAAATCAGTTTTACCTAATTTCTATCAGCATGTTAAATGTGCAACCAAAGGGAAAAGAACTCTGGACCACCTTTACTCCACACACAGAGACGCATACAAAGCTCTCCCTCACCCTCCATTTGGCAAATCTGACCATAATTCCATCCTCTTGATTCCTTCTTACAAGCAAAAATTAAAGCAGGAAGCACCAGTGACTAGATCAATAAAAAAGTGGTCAGATGTAGCAGATGCTAAGCTACAGGACTGTTTTGCTAGCACAGACTGGAATATGTTCCGGGGATTTCTCAAATGGCATTGAGGAGTACACCACATCTGTCATTGGCTTCATCAATAAGTGCATTGATGATGTCGTCCCCACAGTGATCGTACGTACATACCTCAACCAGAAACCACAGATTACAGGCAGCATCCACACTAAGCTAAAGGCTAGAGCTGCTGCTTTCAAGGAGCGGCATGCCCTCCGACGACGAACCATCAAACAGACAAAGTGTCAATACTGGACTAAGATTGAGTCGTACTACACCAGCTCTGACGCTCGTCGGATGTGGCAGGGCCTGCAAACCATTACAGACTACAAAGGGATGCACAGCCGAGAGCTGCCTAGTGACATGAGCCTAGATGAGCTAAACTACTTCTATGCTCGCTTCGAGGCAAATAACACTAAAACATGGATGAGAGAACCAGCTGTACTGGAAGACTGTGTGATCACGCTCTCCGCAGCCGATGTGAGGAAGACCTTTAGACAGATCAACCTTCACAAGGCCGCAGGGCCAGACGGATTACCAGGACGTGTACTCCGAGCATGCGCTGACCAACCGGCAAGTGTCTTCACTGACATTTTCAACCTGTCCCTGGGGTCTGCAATACCAACATGTTTCAAGCAGACCACCATAGTCCCTGTGCCCAAGAACACTAAGGTAACCTGCCTAAATGACTACCAACCCGTAGCACTCACGCCCGTAGCCATGAAGTGCTTTGAAAGGCTGGTCATGGCTCACATCAACACCATCATCCCAGAAACCCTAGACCCACTCCAATTTGCATACCGCCTAAACAGATCCACAGAGGATGCAATCTCTTTTGCACTCCACACTGCCCTTTCTCACCTGGACAAAAGGAACACCTATGTGAGAATGCTTTTCAATGACTACAGCTCAGCATTCAACACCATAGTGCCCACAAAGCTCATCACTAAGCTAAGGACCCTGGGACTAAACACCTTCCTCTGCAACTGGATCCTGGACTTCCTGACGGGCCGCCCCCAGGTGGTAAGGGTGGGTAACACACACATCCGCCACACTGATCCTCAACACAGGGGCCCCTCAAGGGTGCGTGCTCAGCCCTCTCCTGTACTCCCTGTTCACTCATGACTGCACGGCCAGGCACGACTCCAACACCATCATTAAATTTGCCGATGACACAATAGTGGTAGGCCTGATCACCGACAACAACGAGACAGTTTATAGGGAGGTGGTCAGAGACCTGGCCGTGTGGTGCCAGGACAATAACCTCTCCCTCAACGTGATTAAGACAAAGGAGTTAATTGTGGACTACAGGGAAAAGAGGACCGAGCACGCCCCTATTCTCATCGACAGGGATGCAGTGGAGCAGGTTGAGAGCTTCAAGTTCCTTGGTGTCCACATCACCAACAAATTAACATGGTCCAAGCACACCAAGACAGTCGTGAAGCGGGCATGACAAAACATATTCCCCCTCAGGAGACTGAAAAGATTTGTCATGGGTCCCCAGATCCTCATAAGTGTCTACAGTTGCACCATCGAGAGCATCCTGACTGGTTGCATCACTGCCTGATATGGCAACTGCTCGGCCTCTGACCGCAAGGCACTACAGAGGCTAGTGCGAACGACCCAGTACATCACTGTGGCCAAGCTTCCTGCCATCCAGGACCTCTACACCAGGCGGTGTCAGAGGAAGGCCCTAAAAATTGTCAAAGACTCCAGCCACCCTAGTCATAGACTGTTCTCTCTGCTACCACACAGCAAGCTGTACCTGAGCGCTAAATCTAGGTCCAAGAGGCTCCTAAACAGATTCTACCCCCAAGCCATAAGACTCCTGAACATATAGTGAAATGGCTGCCCAGACTATTTGCATCGCCCTACTCCCCTCCCCTTTGCATTGTCCCCCAAGTCGGTTAGGACATCTACTTTGTGCATGACACAAGTAATTCTTCCAACAATTGTTTACAGACAGATTATTTCACTTATAATTCATTGTATCACAATTACAGTGGGTCAGAAGTTTGCATACACTAAGTTGACTGTGCCTTCAAACAGCTTGGAACATTCCAGAAAGTTGTACGAGATCTTCAGTGTCTTGGCAATTTCTCGCATGGAATAGCCTTCATTTCTCAGAACAAGAATAGACTGACGAGTTTCAGAAGGAAGTTCTTTGTTTCTGGCCATTTTGAGCCTGTAATCGAACCCACAAATGCTGATGCTCCAGATACTCAACTAGTCTAACGAAGGGCCGTTTTATTGCTTCTTTAATCAAAACAACAGTTTTCAGCTGTGCTAACATAATTGCAAAAGGATTTTCTAATGATCAATTAGCCTTTTAAAATTATAAACTTGGATTAGCTAACACAACGTGACATTGGAACACAAGAGTGATGGTTGCTGATAATGGGCCTCTGTACGCCTATGTAGATATTCCATAAAAAATCAGACGTTTCCAGCTACAATAGTCATTTACAACATTAACAATGTCTACGAAAACACGAAAAACACTTGAATAAACTACAAAACAAATAACGACGTAGACTGACCTAAAACATGAGAACTTACATATAACATGAGGAACGCACGAACAGGTACAGACTACAACTAACGAACGAACAAACCGAAACAGTCCCGTGTGGTGCGCAGACACAGACACGGAAGACAATCACCCACAAACAAACAGTGTGAACAGCCAACCTTTATATGGTTCTCAATCAGAGGAAAAGTCAAACACCTGTCTCTGATTGAGAACCATATAAGGCTAATTACAAACCACCTAAACATAGAAACACAAAACATAGAATGCCCACCCCAACTCATGCCCTGACCAACTAAACACATACAAAACAACAGAAAACAGGTCAGGAACGTGACATACCCCCCCCCCCCTCAAGGTGCGAACTCCGGACGCACCACCAAAAGTCTAGGGGAGGGTCTGGGTGGGCATCTGTCCACGGTGGCGGCTCAGGCTCTGGGCGTGGTCCCCATCCCACCTTAGTCAAACCCCGCTTTTGTAGCCTCCTCCAAATGGCCACCCTCCAAATTAACCTCACTGGATTAAGGGGCAGCACCGGACTAAGGGGCAGCACCGGACTAAGGGGCAATACCAGAATGAGGGGCAACACTGGAATGAGGGGCAACACCGGATTGAGGGACGGCAGCTCCGGACTGAGGGACGGCAGCTCCGGACTGAGGGACGGCAGCTCCGGACTGAGGGACGGCAGCCCCGGACTGAATGGCGGATCCTGGCTGGCTGGCTCTGGCGGATCCTGGCTGGATGACGGCTCTGGCGGATCCTGACTGGATGACGGCTCTGGCTGGTCATGGCTGGATGACGGCTCTGGCTGGTCATGGCTGGATGACGGCTCTGGCTGGTCATGGCTGGATGACGGCTCTGGCTGGTCATGGCTGGATGACGGCTCTGGCTGGTCATGGCTGGATGACGGCTCTGGCTGGTCATGGCTGGATGACGGCTCTGGCTGGTCATGGCTGGATGACGGCTCTGGCTGGTCATGGCTCGCTGACGGCTCTGGCTGGTCATGGCTCGCTGACGGCTCTGGCTGGTCCTGGCTCGCTGACGGCTCTGGCTGGTCCTGTCTGGCGGAAGGCTCTGGCTGATCCTGTCTGGCGGAAGGCTCTGGCTGATCCTGTCTGGCGGAAGGCTCTGGCTGATCCTGTCTGGCGGAAGGCTCTGGCTGATCCTGTCTGGCGGAAGGCTCTGGCTGATCCTGTCTGGCGGAAGGCTCTGGCTGATCCTGTCTGGCGGAAGGCTCTGGCTGCTCCTGTCTGGCGGAAGGCTCTGGCTGCTCCTGTCTGGCGGAAGGCTCTAGCGGCTCCTGTCTGGCGGAAGGCTCTAGCGGCTCCTGTCTGGCGGACGGCTCTGAAGGCTCATGGCAGACGGGCGGCTTTGCAGGCTCAGTACAGACGGGCGGCTTTGAAAGCTCAGTACAGACGGGCAGTTCATGCGGCGCTTGGCAGACGGACAGTTCAGACGGCGTTGGGCAGACGGGCAGTTCAGGCACCGTTGGGCAGACGGGCAGTTCAAGCGCCGTTGGGCAGACGGGCAGTTCAGGTGCCGTTGGGCAGACGGCAGACTCTGGCCGGCTGAGACGCACTGTAGGCCTGGTGCGTGGTGCCGGAACTGGTGGTACCGGACTGGAGACACGCACCTCAAGGCTAGTGCGGGGAGCGGGAACAGGACACACTGAGTTCTCATAGCGCACTATAGGACTGGTGCGTGGTACCGGGACTGGTGGTACCGGGCTGAGGGCACGCACCTCAGAACGAGTGCGGGGAGAAAGATCAGTGCGTACAGGGCTCTGGATACGCACATGAGGCTTGGTGCGTGGTGCCGGAACTGGAGGCACTGGGCTGGATACACACACCACAGGGAGAGTGCGTGGAGGAGGAACAGAGCTCTGGAGACGCACTGGAAACCTGGTGCGTGGTGTAGGCACTGGTGGTACTGGCCTGGAGCGGGGAGGTGGCGCCGGAAATACCGGACCGTGCAGGCGTACTGGCTCCCTTGAGCACTGAGCCTGCCCAACCTTACCTGGTTGTATGCTCCCCGTCGCCCGACCAGTGCGGGGAGGTGGAATAACCCGCACCGGGCTATGTAGGCGAACCGGGGACACCATGCGTAAGGCTGGTGCCATGTAAGCCGGCCCGAGGAGACGTACTGGTGGCCAGATATGTAGGGCCGGCTTCATGACATCCGGCTCAATACTCAATCTGGCCCGGCCGATACGTGGAGCTGGTATGTACCGCACCGGGCTGTGCACACGTACAGGAGACACCATGCGCTCTACTGCGTAACATGGTGTCTGCCCGTACTCTCGCTCTCCACGGTAAGTACAGGGAGTGGGCGCAGGTCTCCTACCTGACTTCGCCACTCTCCCTTCTAGCCCCCCCCCAATACATTTTTGGGGTTTACTCACAGGCTTCCAGCCACGTCTCCTTGCTGCCTCCTCAAACCACCGCTCCTGGGCTTTAGCTGCCTCCCTCTCTTCCCGAGAGCGGCGATTCTCTCCTGCCTTAGCCCAGGGTCCTTCTCCATTCAATATCTCCTCCCATGTCCACGAATCCTGGTTTCGCTGTAGCGCTCTCCCACGCCGCTTGGTCTTTGGTTGGTGGGTGATTCTGTAACGATTGTCTAGTTCCTCCTCCTCCTCGGACGAGGAGAGGAGAGAAGGATCGGAAGACCAAAATGCAGCGTGGTAATTTGACATAATGATTTATTTACAGACGAAAACGAAAACACGAAAAACACTTGCATAAACTACAAAACAAATAACGACGTAGACTGACCTAAAACATGAGAACTTACATATAACATGAGGAACGCACGAACAGGTACAGACTACAACTAACGAACGAACAAACCGAAACAGTCCCGTGTGGTGCGCAGACACAGACACGGAAGACAATCACCCACAAACAAACAGTGTGAACAGCCAACCTTTATATGGTTCTCAATCAGAGGAAACGTCAAACACCTGTCTCTGATTGAGAACCATATAAGGCTAATTACAAACCACCTAAACATAGAAACACAAAACATAGAATGCCCACCCCAACTCACGCCCTGACCAACTAAACACATACAAAAATAACAGAAAACAGGTCAGGAACGTGACAAACATTGCCAAAGCAAGTGAAATAGATAATAAACAAAAGTGAAATAAACAATAAAAAGTGAACAGGAAATCTTTACTCACACATAAAAAAATAGACATTTGAAATATCATATTTTGTCTATATACAGTGTTGTAACGATGTGCAAATAGTTAAAGTACAAAAGGGCAAATAAATAAACATAAATATGGGTTGTATTTACAATGGTGTTTGTTCTTCACTGGTTGACCTTTTATTGTGTACCACACTGTGGTATTTCACCCAATAGATATGGGAGTTTATCAAAATTGGATTTCTTTTCGAATTCTTTGTGGGTCTGTGTAATCTGAAGGAAATATGTGTCTCTAATATGGTCATACATTTATTTGGCAGGAGGTTATGAAGTGCAGCTCAGTTTCCACTTCATTTTCTGGGCAGTGTGCACATTGCCTGCCTTCTCTTGAAAGCCAGGTCTGTCTACGACGGCCTTTCTCAATAGCAAGGCTATGCTCACTGAGTCTGTACATAGTCAAAGCTTTCCTTAATTTTGGGTCAGTCATAGTGGTCAGATATTCTGCCACTGTGTAGTCTCTGTTTAAGGCCAAATAGCATTCTAGATTGCTCTGTTATTTGTTAATTCTTTCCAACGTATCAAGTAATTATCTAATCTTTTTGTTTTCTCATGATTTGGTTGGGTCTAATTCTCTCTCTCTGTCTCTCTCTGTCTCTCTCTGTCTCTCTCTGTCTCTCTCTGTCTCTCTCTCATTCTCCTGCTCTCTCACTCTTACCAATCATTGTATCAACCATGTCTACTATAGACCATTCAATCACTCTAATCAGCGTGGATCTATTTGAGAACACCGATTTGAGTTACTTAAGAAAATAATCATCAGTGTATCTCATTTTGATGTGTTGACTGTCAATATCAGATGAGATGACAGCTACTGTAGAGGTCATCACTAAGAGAACTGAACCAGTATAGATTATTACTACTGTATGAGGCAACACTAAGAGAACTGAATCAGTATAGATTACTACTACTGTATGAGGCAACACTAAGAGAACTGAATCAGTATAGATTATTACTACTGTATGAGGCAACACTAAGAGAACTGAATCAGTATAGATTACTACTACTGTATGAGGCAACACTAAGAGAACTGAATCAGTATAGAATACTACTACTGTATGAGGCAACACTAAGAGAACTGAATCAGTATAGATTACTACTACTGTATGACTGGATCACTAGGTAGGAGTTGGTTAAGTCACAGAGAGACTGGAACACTAGGAGTTGGTTAAATCACAGAGAGACTGGAACACTAGGAGTTGGTTAAATCACAGAGAGACTGTAATACTAGATAATAATGAGTAAGCCAGTGACTTTTCTGAACCATATCGAACGTACATGAATCACTCTTCCTCCAGCGCGTGCCGTCCATCTCTACCTCCCTTCTCCTCTCTCCTCTTTCGCATTTCTCTCACTCACTCGCTCCTGTCATGTCTTCTCTCTTCCACTACCCCCCCCCCCCCCCCCAATAATCACACACCCACACACAAAGGTGTAATGTCAGACAGTCGCCAGGCAACAGATGTAAAGTCAGTCAGTCGCCAGGCAACAGATGCAATGTCAGTCAGTTGGCAGGCAACAGATGCAATGTCAGTCAGTCGCCAGGCAACAGATGCAATGTCAGTCAGTCGCCAGGCAACAAATGTAATGTAACGTCAGTCAGTCGCCAGGCAACACATGTAATGCCAGTCAGTCGACATGCAACAGATGTAATGTCAGTCAGGCGCCAGGCAACAGATGTAATGTCAGTCAGGCGCCAGGCAACAGATGTAATGTCAGTCAGTCGCCAGGCAACAGATGTAATGTCAGTCAGGCGCCAGGCAACAGATGTAATGTCAGTCAGTCGCTAGGCAACAGATGTAATGTCAGTCAGTCGGCAGGAAACAGATGTAATGCCAGTCAGTCGAAAGGCAACTGATGTAATGTCAGTCAAAAGGCAAGTGATGTAATGTCAGTCAGTTGCCAGGCAACAGATGTAATGTTAGTCAGTCGCCAGGCAACGAACACATATATGTATACTATCTTTTGGGGGGTTGCTAAGCAACAAACAAAGTATTTCATTATAAGAGAAAATCCTACCCTTTATGCAATTGTTTAGGCTCAGGATCTAGCTTGGTTAGCAGAGAGACAGTTAGTGTAGAGACACCGTTTCCCACCCACCCCCACCCAGTCATGTGATTAGCATCACAAACAAAGCAGCTAGAATAGTGCCGGGTCTTTTAGTTTCCTAGTTTCCTTTCCTTTTAGTTTCTGTTCCGTTTCTCCTTGTTGTTTTTCGTTGGTTGCTCTCTCTCTTTATGAACGAGATATCCCCCCCCCCCACCCGCCCACTCTAGTGTTCTAGAATGGTTGAGCTCTAGTTCTGGGCTGATTCCCAAAATGGCACCCTATTCCCTTTATAGTGCACTATTTTTGACCAGGGCCCATAAGGCTCTGGTCAGACGTAGTGCACTATATAGGGAATAGGGTGCTATTTTGGATGCATACCCTAGATTGACTGTATTCCCTCCCTTCTGCCCTCGTTACCTCCTCTTTCATAGATCTGAGACAACTGTGTAGGGGTAAACAATGGGCGAGATGAGGAACAGAGATGAGGAACAGTGCATGTTTAAGCAATGAGGCATGAGGGGGTGTGGTATATGGCCAATATACCACGGCTTAGGGACGTTCTTATGCACGACGCAACGCAGAGTGCCTGGACACAGCCCTTAGCCGTGGTATATTGGCCATATATCACAAACCTCCGAGATGCCTTGCTGCTGTTATAAACTGGTTAACAACATAATTAGATCAGTAAAAATACATGTTATGTCATACCCATGGTATATTTTTTTATTTATTTTTTATTTTACCTTTATTTAACCAGGTAGGCTAGTTGAGAACAAGTTCTCATTTGCAACTGCGACCTGGCCAAGATAAAGCATAGCAGTGTGAACAGACAACAACATGGAGTAAACAATAAACAAGTCAATAACATGGTAGAAAAAAAAGAGAATCTATATACAATGTGTGCAAAAGGCATGAGGAGGTAGGCAATAAATCGAATAATTACAATTTAGCAGATTAACACTGGAGTGATAAATCATCAGATGATCATGTGCAAGTAGAGATACTGGTGTGCAAAAGAGCAGAAAAGTAAATTTAAAAAAGCAGTATGAGGGTGAGGTAGGTAAATTGGGTGGGCTATATACCGATGGGCTATGTACAGCTGCAGCGATCGGTTAGCTGCTCAGATAGCAGATGTTTAAAGTTGTTGAGGGAGATAAAAGTCTCCAGCTTCAGAGATTTTTGCAATTCGTTCCAGTCGCAGGCAGCAGAGAACTGGAAGGAAAGGCGGCCAAATGAGGTTTTGGCTTTAGGGATGATCAGTGAGATACACCTGCTGGAGCGCGTGCTACGGGTGGGTGTAGCCATCGTGACCAGTGAACTGAGATAAGGCGGCACTTTACCTAGCATAGCCTTGTAGATGACCTGGAGCCAGTGGGTCTGACGACGAACATGTAGCGAGGGCCAGCCGACTAGCGCATACAGGTCGCAGTGGTGGGTGGTATAAGGTGCTTTAGTAACAAAACGGATGGCACTGTGATAAACTGCATCCAGTTTGCTGAGTAGAGTATTGGAAGCTATTTTGTAGATGACATCGCCGAAGTCGAGGATCGGTAGGATAGTCAGTTTTACTAGGGTAAGTTTGGCGGCGTGAGTGAAGGAGGCTTTGTTGCGAAATAGAAAGCCGACTGTAGATTTGATTTTGGATTGGAGATGTTTGATATGAGTCTGGAAGGTGAGTTTGCAGTCTAGCCAAACACCTAGGTACTTATAGATGTCCACATATTCTAGGTCGGAACCGTCCAGGGTGGTGATGCTAGTCGGGCGTGCGGGTGCAGGCAGCGAACGGTTGAAAAGCATGCATTTGGTTTTACTAGCGTTTAAGAGCAGTTGGAGGCCACAGAAGGAGTGTTGTATGGCATTGAAGCTCGTTTGGAGGTTAGATAGCACAGTGTCCAAGGAAGGGCCAGAAGTATACAGAATGGTGTCGTCTGCGTAGAGGTGGATCAGGGAATCGCCCGCAGCAAGAGCAACATCATTGATATATACAGAGAAAAGAGTCGGCCCGAGAATTGACCCCTGTGGTACCCCCATAGAGACTGCCAGAGGACCGGACAACATGCCCTCCGATTTGACACACTGAACTCTGTCTGCAAAGTAGTTGGTGAACCAGGCAAGGCAGTCATTAGAAAAACCGAGGCTACTGAGTCTGCCGATAAGAATATGGTGATTGACAGAGTCGAAAGCCTTGGCCAGGTCGATGAAGACGGCTGCACAGTACTGTCTTTTATCGATGGTGGTTATGATATCGTTTAGTACCTTGAGCGTGGCTGAGGTGCACCCGTGACCGGCTCGGAAACCGGATTGCACAGTGGAGAAGGTACGGTGGGATTCGAGATGGTCAGTGATCTGTTTGTTGACTTGGCTTTCGAAGATCTTAGATAGGCAGGGCAGGATGGATATAGGTCTGTAACAGTTTGGGTCCAGGGTGTCTCCCCCTTTGAAGAGGGGGATGACCGCGGCAGCTTTCCAATCCTTGGGGATCTCAGATGATACGAAGGAGAGGTTGAACAGGCTGGTAATAGGGGGTGCGACAATGGCGGCGGACAGTTTCAGAAATAGGGGGTCCAGATTGTCAAGCCCAGCTGATTTGTATGGGTCCAGGTTTTGCAGCTCTTTCAGAACATCTGCTATCTGGATTTGGGTAAAGGAGAAGGGGGGGGGGGGGGGGGGGGGAGCTGTTGGCCACGGTTGGAGTCGCCAGGAGGAAGGCATGGCCAGCCGTTGAGAAATGCTTGTTGAAGTTTTCGATTATCACGGATTTATCGGTGGTGACCGTGTTACCTAGCCTCAGTGCAGTGGGCAGCTGGGAGGAGGTGCTCTTGTTCTCCATGGACTTTACAGCATCCCAGAACTTTTTGGAGTTAGAGCTACAGGATGCAAATTTCTGCTTGAAAAAGCTGGCCTTTGCTTTCCTGACTGACTGCGTGTATTGGTTCCTGACTTCCCTGAACAGTTGCATATCGCGGGGACTCTTCGATGCTATTGCAGTTCGCCACAGGATGTTTTTGTGCTGGTCGAGGGCAGTCAGGTCTGGAGTGAACCAAGGGCTATATCTGTTCTTAGTTCTGCATTTTTTGAACGGAGCATGCCTATCTAATATCGTGAGGAAGTAACTTTTAAAGAATGACCAGGCATCCTCAACTGACGGGATGAGGTCAATATCCTTCCAGGGTACCCGGGCCAGGTCGATTAGAAAGGCCTGCTCGCAGAAGTGTTTTAGGGAGCGTTTGACAGTGATGAGGGGTGGTCGTTTGACCGCGGACCCGAAGCGGATACAGGCAATGAGGCAGTGATCGCTGAGATCTTGATTGAAGACAGCAGAGGTGTATTTGGAGGGCAAGTTGGTCAGGATAATGTCTATTAGGGTGCCCATGTTTACGGATTTAGGGTTGTACCTGGTGGGTTCCTTGATGATTTGTGTGAGATTGAGGGCATCTAGCTTAGATTGTAGGACGGCCGGGGTGTTAAGCATATCCCAGTTTAGGTCACCTAACAGAATGAACTCTGAAGCTAGATGGGGGGCGATCAATTCACAGATGGTGTCCAGGGCACAGCTGGGAGCTGAGGGGGGTCGGTAGCAGGCGGCAACAGTGAGAGACTTATTTCTGGAGAGATTAATTTTTAAAATTAGAAGTTCGAACTGTTTGGGCATAGACCTGGAAAGCATGACAGAACTTTGCAGGCTATCTCTGCAGTAGATTGCAACTCCTCCCCCTTTGGCAGTTCTATCTTGACGGAAAGTGTTATAGTTGGGTATGGAAATCTCCGAATTTTTGGTGGCCTTCCTAAGCCAGGATTCAGACACGGCAAGGACATCAGGGTTGGCAGAGTGTGCTAAAGCGGTGAGTAAGACAAACTTAGGGAGGAGGCTTCTGATGTTGACATGCATGAGACCAAGGCTTTTTCAATCACAGAAGTCAACAAATGAGGGTGCCTGGGGACATGCAGGGCCTGGGTTTTTTCTCCACATCACCCGAGGAACAGAGGAGTAGTAGGATGAGGGTGCGGCTAAAGGCTACCAAAACTGGTCGCCTAGAGCGTTGGGGACAAGGAATAAAAGGAGCAGATTTATGGGCGTGGTAGAATAGATTCTGGGCATAATGTGCAGACAGGGGTATGGTGGGGCACGGGTACAGCGGAGGCAAGCCCAGGCACTGGGTGATGATAAGAGAGGTTGTATCTCTGGACATGCTGGTCACAATGGGTGAGGTCACCGCATGTGTGGGAGGTGGGACAAAGGAGGTATCAGAGGTACGGGGAGTGGAACTACGGGCTCCATTGCAAACCAAAACAATGATAACTAGCCTGAACAACAGTATACAAGGCATATTGATATTTGAGAGAGGCATACAGTAATTGCAGGTCTTGATTGGGAGAGCTAGCTAAAACAACAGGTGAGATAACAGCAGCTAGTCAGCTAACACAGCAACAGCAGGTAAAACGGCGATGACTAGGCAGAGAGGGTCGGATTAACTACACACAGAGCCTGAGTTAAAACACAGAGCCGACAGATAAAACACAAATAAACAGAATGGAGTACCGTGAATGAATGGACAGTCCAGCAGGCATCAGCTGTGTAGCCAAGTGATCATAGTGTCCAGGGGGCAGCCGTAGATGGAGCAGGGAAGCCGCCACTACGCTAGCACGCGGCGTTTAAAGTTAGTAGCCCGGGGGTGGTCTGCTCAGATGGAGGGGGTCTGCTCAGACGGAGGCCGGTTGAGGGCACAGCGGATGGGGTATTCGTCGGCAGACCAGACGTGGTGGTACGGCGGGGCGCCGTGTCGACAGAGAATCCAAGCCAGAAGGCGAAAGAGGTATTGTAGAATTTTGTTTGCTAACTGGTGCTAGCTTCGTGGCAGTGGTGCTAGCTGCAAGCTAGCTGTGAGGATCAGAAGTAGTGGCTCAGGGATTACGGCAGGAATCCGGCGTTGTTGTGGAGAGACAGTCCGATGCTGGTAAATTGGTGAGTAATATCCAGGCTAATAACAGGGCTGGTGTCTGTGCAGAAGGTAAAAGCTGCTAGCAGTGGCTAAAAATGACTAAATAGCTTGTAGCTGATTAGCTGGTTAGCTACTGGGGGGTTCTTGAATGTGTTCCAAAGTTAAAAATAATAGCGAATTCCGTATCACATTGGGTGAGGTAGGTTACCGGAAGGTATAATCGAATTAAAAATCGAAAAGAGATAGAAAAAAAATTAAAATATATACAAAAAATACGAAAATACAAAAATACACGAGAGGACGAAACAAAAACATGCCTACACTGCTACGCCATCTTGGATATGGTCTGATATACCATGGCTGTCAGCCAATCAGCATTCAGGGCTCGAACCACCCAGTTTATAATGAAGAATAACAGACAGTTAAGAGATGAGGAACAGTTCATGTTTAATAACAACAGACAGTTAAGAGATGAGGAACAGTTCATGTTTAATAACAACAGACAGTAAAGAGATGAGGAACAGTTAACCTCTCTAGGGGGTGTGGGACGGTAGCGTCCCACCTGGCTAACATCCAGTGAAATTGCAGTGAGCCAAATTCAAAATCAGAAATACTCAATATAAAAATTCATAAAACATACAAGTGTTATACGTCGGTTTAAAGATTAACTTCTTGTTAATCCAACCACGGTGTCAGATTTCAAAAAGGCTTTACGGTGAAAGCAAACCATGCGATTATCTGAGAACAGCGCCCAGCAGACAAATCATTACAAACAGTTACCAGCCAAGTAGAGGAGTTACAAAAGTCAGAAATAGCAATAAAATGAATCACTTACCTTTGATGATCTTCATATGGTTGCACTCACAAGACTCCCATTTACTCAATAAATGTTCGTTTTGTATATATATATATATATATATATATATATCCAAAAACCTAAGTTTTGTTCGCGCGTTTTGTTCAGTAATCCACAGGCTCAAAGGCAGTCACAACAGGCAGACGAAAAATCTTAAAAGTATCATTAAAGTTCGTAGAAACATGTCAAACGATGTTTATAATCAATCCTCAGGTTGTTTTTAGTCATAATAATCAATAATATTTCAACCGGACAAAAGCTTCGTCAATATAAAAGGAAAACAAGAAACGTGCGCTCTCGGTCGAGCGCATGAAAAACCTCTGGGACACTGCTGTGTCCACTCATTCAGAGTGGTCTTACTCCCTCATTTTCAGGATACAAGCCTGAAACAATGTCCAAAGACTGTTGACATCTAGTGGAAGCCATAGGAAGTGCAATTTGAGTCCTAAGTCAATGGATACTGTAATGGCATTCAATAGAAAACTACAAACATAAAAAAATCCCACTTCCTGTATGGATTTTTCTCAGGTTTTCGCCTACCATATCAGTTAACTTTAGAGTGTTTTCTATCCAAATCTACCAATTATATGCATATCCTAGCTTCTGGGCCTGAGTAGCAGGCAGTTTACTTTCGGCACGCTTTTCATCCGGACGTGAAAATAGTGCCCCCTACCCTAGTAAAGTTAAAGTTTAATAATAACAGACAGTTAAGAGATAAGGACCATGTTTGGTCCATATAGCCATTCAGTAAGTTGACTAGGAGGACAAGGACCCATCATCTTCACAATTTATAGTGTGCAGCAGGTTGGGGGGTCAATTCCAATTCCATTTCTAATTCCATAATACATTCTGGATTTCAAGCAGGAAGTGGAGAATTTACTTGGAATTGGATTTGAATTGGAGCAAACTTAAACAAAAGTTCATTGGAATGTAATTGGAATTTAGACTGTCTGCATTGAAATTGAATTGATGAAATGGACCCCAACCCTGATGTGCATCCCAAATGGCACTCTATTCCCTATGTAGTGCTCTACTTTTAGGGTGGTCCTGGTCAAAAGTAGTGCACTATGAAGTGAATAGGGTGTCATTTGGGATGCTACTTTAAACTGATGGTGATTTGGGTTAACCATGGCCCCATCCATGCCCTCTCTAATCAATGTGTATCACTGCTGAGTGACTCAGAATGTCTAGAGATGTGGAGGGAGGGGGGGAGGAAGAGGAGGGATGAGAGAGGATGGAGTGTGGAGGGAAGGAGGGAGGGAGGATGGAGGATAGAGGAGGGTGGGGAGAGAGGACGACTGGAGAGGACAGGGGAGGATGGAGGGGGTAGTGTGGGCAGATGGATGAGGAGAGAGAGGGATGGATGTGGAGAGAGAGGGATGGATGAGGCGAGAGGGCGATGGATGAGGAGAGAGGGCGAAGGAGGAGGAGAGAGGGGGATGGATGAGGAGAGAGGGGATGGATGAGGAGAGAGGGGGATGGATGAGGAGAGAGGGGGATGGATGAGGAGAGAGGGCGATGGATGAGGAGAGAGGGCGATGGATGAGGAGAGAGGGCGATGGATGAGGAGAGAGGGCGATGGATGAGGAGAGAGGGGGATGGATGAGGAGAGAGGGGGATGGATCTGTCTGCTTCACGTCTGGTCTGATCAAGTCTAGAACCATAGGCATGGAGAAGAGACAGGAGGATGAGAGAGGAGAAAGGAGGGAGGGTGAGGAGACAGGAGGATGAGAGAGGAGAAAGGAGGGAGGGTGAGGAGACAGGAGGATGAGAGAGGAGAGAGCAGGGGGGGTGAAGAGACAGGAGGATGAGAGAGGAGAGAGCAAGGAGGGTGAAGAGACAGGAGGGTGAGAGAGGAGAGAGCAAGGAGGGTGAAGAGACAGGAGGATGAGAGAGGAGAGAGCAAGGAGGGTGAAGAAACAGGAGGATGAGAGAGGAGAGAGCAAGGAGGGTGAAGAGACAGGAGGATGAGAGAGGTGAGAGCAAGGAGGGTGAAGAGACAGGAGGATGAGAGAGGAGGGTGAAGAGACAGGAGGATGAGAGAGGAGGGTGAAGAGACAGGAGGATGAGAGAGGAGAGAGGAGGGTGAAGAGACAGGAGGATGAGAGAGGAGAGAGGAGGGTGAAGAGACAGGAGGATGAGAGAGGAGGGTGAAGAGACAGGAGGATGAGAGAGGAGAGAGGAGGGTGATTTAGGAAAGGAGGAGGGATGGAGGGAGGAGGAGAGGGGGGCGTTCTATTTGATTCACATCTGGTGACTGGTCTGCCAAAAGAATCAGACCTCGAACCATATACACACACAGTCCCATGTTCACACCACAGGCATGTCCCTAGACTGACATACTGTCTTAGTGACACTCACTATGTTGTGTATTGATGATACACCACACATGCAACCATCTGAAGAGAGACTTTAACCCAAAACCCTAAAGCCTGTTTAATCAGAATGACTGTTGCTGTACTGAGAGTTAATCCACATTTAAACCTATAATAAACACTGAAGCCTGTTTAATCAGAATGATTGTTGCTGTACTGAGATTTAATCCACATTTAAACCTATAATAAACACTGAAGCCTGTTAATCAGAATGACTGGTGCTGTACTGACTGTTAATCCACATTTAAACCTATAATAAACCCTGAAGCCTGTTAATCAGAATGACTGTTGCTGTACTGACTGTTAATCCACATTTAAACCTATAATAAACCCTGAAGCCTGTTAATCAGAATGACTGGTGCAGTACTGAGATTTAATCCACATTTAAACCTATATTAAACCCTGAAGCCTGTTAATCAGAATGACTGGTGCAGTACTGAGATTTAATCCACATTTAAACCTATAATAAACCCTGAAGCCTGTTAATCAGAATGACTGGTGCAGTACTGAGATTTAATCCACATTTAAACCTATAATAAACCCTGAAGCCTGTTAATCAGAATGACTGGTGCAGTACTGAGATTTAATCCACATTTAAACCTATAATAAACCCTGAAGCCTGTTAATCAGAATGACTGTTGCTGTACTGAGATTTAATCCAAACTTGAACCAACAAAGCTTACATACAATTAATGAAATAATACCAATGATCAACAAGTGAGTTGTTTATTAGGTCTCTTTTCAGTACGTCATTTCACTGGTCCTGTCTGTTTTATATATCATACATTCAAATAGATTCAACTGTAGCTGAGAGAGGAAGAGGGAGAGAGATTGCATAGGACAGTTAAATTCTCACGTGGAAAGAGTTAGGGCCCTATTCAGTCTGTTTGGCCGAAGCGTTACAGATTGAGCGATTGAAAATGTAAAGATAATTTCCAATTGACCCCGACACATGCAGCATTTACAGTGAATGTAGTCTTCGCTAACGCGGGAACGTTGCCTTTTAAACATCAATTGGGCTTTAGCGCTGAATTACCATGACACGGATTGAATAGAGCCCTTGTTCTTGTTATCTGTGAATGATGTGAAACTCCCGTATCTTACTAAGTTATGCCTAGGTGAGTTAAAAAAAGATTATGGGTCAAAAACAAGAATTGGGATGAATGAAGGTATTCTGGAAATGTTGTAATTTAAGCAGTTACAGAAGAACAATACTATTATGAGTTTAGAAACTAAGCAGTCTGAAGGAGTTTCTAATGAATTAACTGGACAAACATGTGATATTGTACTTATTGGACCGTAGCCCAAATGGTGGCAATTAAAGTTACTTTAATACGACTATTTTATTTTTTGGGGGGTGAGATTCTTCCTTCATCTTTTAATTTTCTTCTCCATAGAGAATGGATTCATTTATAATTGAGATCTTGTGACATGTTGTCACGTCCTGACCATAGTTCTTATGTGTTTTGCTTGTTTAGTGTTGGTCAGGACGTGAGCTGGGTGGGCATTCTATGTTGTGTGTCTAGTTTGTCTGTTTCTGTGTTCAGCCTAATATGGTTCTCAATCAGAGGCAGCTGTCAATCGTTGTCCCTGATTGAGAATCATATATAGGTGGCTTGTTTTGTGTTGGGATTTTGTGGGTGGTTGTTTCCTGTGTCAGTGTTTGTGCCACACGGGACTGTGACGGTTAGTACGTTTGTTGTTTTGTATAGTGTCTTGTCTTTGTGTTAATTAAATCATGGAAAATTACCACGCTGCACATTGGTCCTCCGATCCTTCTCGCCTCTCCTCGTCTGAGGAGGAGGACGACTTAGACTGCCGTTACACATGTGTAGTAATACGTTTTTGAATAATGCAAAGAAATTGTGTCAGGGGAGGGGACACGCTCTATTTCTGTTCAAAGACTCCTTCCTTTGAGAAATGATGTTGAGGGATCCAGGGAGGATATGTTCATCGGGCTGATCAATGACGTCTACTGTCAGATGTGGTATAGCCTAGATTTAGGCGGGATGAAAGTGTAACCTAAATTTAGAAGAAAACATAATCTATCAGATCATCAGAAAGCGGATCATCTACAAAGCCAGTGCTGTTACAGTGGTCGGTGATGGATGGATGTATGCTTGAAAGTTCCATTAATTACATTTTTACGGGAACAATTATGATTTTAAAAAACGAAGTCATTTTTCATCAGGGCAAAAACTCCAGAAAGACTCAGGCTTACCTGAGAACATTGTTGTTGTCATGATGTGTTGCTGCCATGCTGTGTTGTCATGATGTGTTGCTGCCATGCTGTGTTGTCATGATGTGTTGCTGCCATGCTGTGTTGTCATGATGTGTTGCTGCCATGCTGTGTTGTCATGATGTGTTGCTGCCATGCTGTGTTGTCATGATGTGTTGCTGCCATGCTGTGTTGTCATGTTGTGTTGCTGCCATGCTGTGTTGTCATGATGTGTTGCTGCCATGCTGTGTTGTCATGATGTGTTGCTGCCATGCTGTGTTGTCATGATGTGTTGCTGCCATGCTGTGTTGTCATGATGTGTTGCTGCCATGCTGTGTTGTCATGATGTGTTGCTGCCATGCTGTGTTGTCATGATGTGTTGCTGCCATGCTGTGTTGTCATGATGTGTTGCTGCCATGCTGTGTTGTCATGATGTGTTGCTGCCATGCTGTGTTGTCATGATGTGTTGCTGCCATGCTGTGTTGTCATGATGTGTTGCTGCCATGCTGTGTTGTCATGATGTGTTGCTGCCATGCTGTGTTGTCATGATGTGTTGCTGCCATGCTGTGTTGTCATGATGTGTTGCTGCCATGCTGTGTTGTCATGATGTGTTGCTGCCATGCTGTGTTGTCATGATGTGTTGCTGCCATGCTGTGTTGTCATGATGTGTTGCTGCCATGCTGTGTTGTCTTAGGTCTCTCTTTATGTAGTGCTGTGTTGTCTTTCTTGTCGTGATGTGTGTTTTGTCCTATATTTATCTTTTATTTATTTATTTTTAATCTCAGCCACAGCGGGAGGCCTTTTGCCTTTTTGGTAGGCCGTCATTGTAAATAAGAATTTGTTCTTAACTGACTTGCCTAGTTAAATAAAATACAATCTTGGCACACCTGTATTTGGGGAGTTTCTCCCATTCTTCTCTGCAGATCCTCTCAAACTCTAAACGAGATACAATCATTTTTTTTTTACATCAACAAATTTAAAGATTAATTGGTAATAATATGCATTTTAAATAGCACAACCATATTATGTCACTGACATTTCAGAATAGCTTATCCCAAACAACGAGCGAGCACGCCACAGGTAAAGTAGAGACGGGCAGGCCACAGGTAAAGTAGAGACGGGCAGGCCACAGGTAAAGTAGAGACGGGCAGGCCACAGGTAAAGTAGAGACGGGCAGGCCACAGGTAAAGTAGAGACGGGCAGGCCACAGGTAAAGTAGAGACGGGCAGGCCACAGGTAAAGTGGAGACGGGCAGGCCACAGGTAAAGTGGAGACGGGCAGGCCACAGGTAAAGTGGAGACGGGCAGGCCACAGGTAAAGTGGAGACGGGCAGGCCACAGGTAAAGTGGAGATAGGGCTGTACCTTTGCAGAGCACATGCCCCTTTGGCCTTCCAGTCTCCAAAGTTCCCTCTTGGGTGGTGGTAGAATTTGGTGATAGAGTTTCTTTGTATAATTTATTTTGTCTGCCAGCCAGTAGGGCGGGATTACCAAACGGGCACATTTTTGGGGGGTTGGGGCCCCCAGATAGCATAAGATAGAAAAATGTGTAGAATTGCTGGAAATTAGCTTTAAAAATGCAAACATTTATCTCAGCTTCATGACAAAATGTGTAGAATAGCAGAAAATTTGCTTTAAAACTGCAAAATGTTCTCTCAGCCTCATGGCAAAATATCATTAAAAGCATGAGATGAGCTATAAAACAGCGCGTTCTTTCCCCTGCCTCATGGCAAAAAGTGTAAAATTGCAGGAAATTTGCTTTAAAGCTGCAACATATTCTCTTAGCCTCATGACAAAATGTGTAGAATAACATTACACAACTACTGACCACAACCACACAACAATTTCTGTTTGCCTCATTCATAATTAATTATGAATATATTATATATATATTAATTCATATGGTATTATAAATTGCGAATCCAGTAGAAATGAAAAGGATGTTCACATCTCGGTCCCTAAAGGTGAGAGCAGTGATTTTTTTTTTTTCCCCTCTGAAGATGAAGCCAGGCGGCCATCTTTGATTTATGAGGTGATCTTTTCACTATACTAATTGGTCTGAGGGATGTCTGATATCACCGCTGGCCATTTATCTCTGAACTCTGCCATTTCTGACATTAACAATTCATAGAGAAAGGCTTTTTCATGCTACATTTTTAGACCTGCTCGTTAACTAGCTGAGAGGATCACAGTGTGAAGCCAATTATATGTATTTAATGCCACCATTTAACTTAACCTTCTTCATCACCTTTTAACATTACCTTTTTTTTTTTTTTTTTAGCTTTTCCTTCATCTTCTCTTTTTTGCTACTCAGTCATTATCTCCGCTCAGGGTACAAATTGACCAGGTGTTGTTTAAATGTCATGTGTCAATCAAAAAAGCTACTGAACCTTTTCCTGACCCTGGTTTAGAACAATGTGAAGAGAACCACGGATCAGTATCTGACATCTGAGAGCTCAATTGGAGGTTCATTACCATAAGTGTATTAGTATATAACACTTCATGGCTACAATGTGTCTTTTTTTATCCTGCTAAATCAATGGTTGTGAATGATGCCTCTGCTCTCGCCTATATTGAAGACAGGTTGCAGTAGACTAGATCAAAAGGGCTTCAAGCTTTACAGAGATGATAGTACCACAAACAGTATTTTATATATTTATTTCACCTTTATTTAACCAGGTAGGCCAACTGCGACCTGGCCAAGATAAAGCAAAGCAGTGCGACACAAACAACACAGAGTTACACATGGAATAAACAAACGTACAGCCAATTACAAAATAGTATATACAGTGGGTGCAAATGAAGTAAGATTAGGGAGGTAAGGCAATAAATAGGCCATAGTGGCAACATAATTACAATTTAGCAATTAAACACTGGAGTGATAGATGTGTAGAAGATGAATGTGCAAGTAGAGATACTGGGGTGCAAAGGAGCAAAATAAATAACAATATGGGGATGAGGTAGTTGGGTGGGATTTTTACAGATGGGCTATGTACAGGTGCAATGACCGGTAAGCTGCTCTGACAGCTGATGCTTAAAGTTAGTGAGGGAGATCTGAGTCTCTGGCTTCAGTGATTTTTAAAATTCGTTCCAGTCATTGGCAGCAGAGACCTGGAAGGAAAGGCGGCCAAAGGGGGAATTGGCTTTGGGGGTGACCAGTGAAATATACCTGCTGGAGCGCGTGCTACGGGTGGGTGCTGCTTTGGTGACCAGTGAGCTGAGATAAAGCGGGGCTTTACCTAGCATAGATGACCTGGAGCCAGTGGGTTTGGCGATGAATATGAAGCGAGGGCCAGCCAACGAGAGCATACAGGTCACAGTGGTGGGTAGTATATGGGGCTTTGGTGACAACACGGATGTCACTGTGATAGACTGCATCCAATTTGCTGAGTAGAGTAGAGTGATTATGATCAAATAGCCACAGTAGCCTACTTGACCACTGTTAAAACTAACTTAAAACAGGTACAGCCTCAGTGTTCACAGTAAAACTGTAACTTAAAGTAGGTACAGCCTCAGTGTTCACAGTAAACGCACAATGGAAGTTTCACAGATTTTTCACAATGTTCAAGTTTGCGCTCAGCAAACCTAAAATCACCTCAGTTCCGAATGTATTTTTTTAAATTTTATTTTATTTAAATTTTTTTAAATTTTATCCCATTTTCTCCCCAATTTTCGTGGTATCCAATCGCTAGTAATTACTATCTTGTCTCATCGCTACAACTCCCGTACGGGCTCGGGAGAGACGAAGGTCGAAAGCCATGCGTCCTCCGAAGCACAACCCAACCAAGCCGCACTGCTTCTTAACACAGCGCGCCTCCAACCCGGAAGCCAGCCGCACCAATGTGTCGGAGGAAACACCGTGTACCTGGCCCCCTTGGTTAGCGCGCACTGCGCCCGGCCCGCCACAGGAGTCGCTGGAGCGCGATGAGACAAGGATATCCCTACCGGCCAAACCCTCCCTAACCCGGACGACGCTATGCCAATTGTGCGTCGCCCCACGGACCTCCCGGTCGCGGCCGGCTGCGACAGAGCCTGGGCGCGAACCCAGAGACTCTGGTGGCGCAGTTAGCACTGCGATGCAGTGCCCTAGACCACTGCGCCACCCGGGAGGCCCAGTTCCGAATGTTTTTTGTTGTTGGGAACATTAGTTACACCCCAAGACGTTACCACCTACAGACTCAGTCACACCCCAAGGCTTTAACCACCTACAGACTCAGTCACACCCCAATGCTTTAACCACCTACAGACTCAGTCACACCCCAATGCTTTAACCACCAACAGACTCAGTCACACCCCAGAGCTTTACCACCTACAGACTCAGTCACACCCCAAGGCTTTACCACCTACAGACTCAGTCACACCCCAAGGCTTTAACCACCAACAGACTCAGTCACACCCCAATGCTTTAACCACCTACAGACTCAGTCACACCCCAATGCTTTAACCACCAACAGACTCAGTCACACCCCAGAGCTTTACCACCTACAGACTCAGTCACACCCCAAGGCTTTACCACCTACAGACTCAGTCACACCCCAATGCTTTAACCACCTACAGACTCAGTCACACCCCAATGCTTTAACCACCTACAGACTCAGTCACACCCCAATGCTTTAACCACCTACAGACTCAGTCACACCCCAATGCTTTAACCACCTACAGACTCAGTCACACCCCAGAGCTTTACCACCTACCGCAACAACAACCACGACAACAACCGCGACAACAACCACGACAGCAACCGTGACAACAACCACGACAGCAACCGTGACAACAACCAGAACAACAACAATATCACTGCTTTTAAATGAACTGTAACTTGGTCAACAGTAAACAGTAAACAAACACAGCAGAACAACAGCACCTGCAACTGTTTGTGTGTGCGTGTGTTTGTTTGAATGCTCGTGTGTGTGTGCCGTGTCCAATAGGAGTTTGTTTTCCCCCACGACCCAAATGGTATATTTGTGGAACAGCTGCAGTAAAGCCAAGCTGGGTTTACTCATGTTGGGTTTGGCATATTTCTACATATCATTATCAGTGTCAGTATTATCACTTCAAAATGGTTTGAATTTCCTCATGAAAGACCAGAAAGCCGAAGAATGATCCTATCCTCTCGGATAATGTGAATCTTCTTGTTTCAGAAATATCTGTTCAGAGATGAGATGAGATATACTCGATTGTCTGTTGTTCACAGACATACAAACAATTTCATGAAGACGACTATCTATTAATACAGCCATAGAAAATAAGCAGGAAGTGTTTGAAAAGGAAGAGCTTCAACAAGACCAGTAGGAATGCTCAGTTCACTTGAAAATCACTCGTCATGATCGTTTAAAAAAAGGAGACTGCTGTCAAGAATAATATTTATCTATGTCATGTTCAGTATGTGTGTGTGTGTGTGTGTGTGTGTGTTCTGTTAGTAGCCTAGCCCATCCATTCATACATTCCTTGCACGTGTGGTTGCCATTGCAATTCCCCAGCTGTTAATGCTTGTAGCACAGCACATTACATGCCAGGAGACACACAACACCCAAGTGCATGTTGGGAGGACTGCATGCTGTAATCCTGGGCAGAAACACTGCAAGAAAACACACGACAGGCAACACACTAATTCCAATAAACTTAGCATTGTTTAACCAGCTGCTGGGAAGATGACACACACACACACACACACACACACACACACACACACACACACACAGCCATCATCAACAAAGCAGAGTAGCTTTACTTCCTGTGAGAAAACATGGACACAAGCATTGTGTTGTGTACTCTTCTCCCGTCAGTGAACATGTTCATATTGGCCTCTCGACCTTCTCAGAACGCAGTGAAATTACATCAAGCGTTTACTCACAGGTCCTGAGCTCTACTCACAGGTCCTGAGCTCTAATCACAGGCCTGAGCTCTAATCACAGGTCCTGAGCTTTACTCACAGGTCCTGAGCTCTAATCACAGGTCCTGAGCTCTAATCACAGGTCCTGAGCTTTACTCATAGGTCCTGAGCTCTAATCATAGGTCCTGAGCTCTAATCACAGGTCCTGAGCTCTAATCACAGGTCCTGAGCTCTAATCATAGGTCCTGAGCTCTAATCATAGGTCCTGAGCTCTAATCACAGGTCCTGAGCTCTAATCACAGGTCCTGAACTCTAATCATAGGTCCTGAGCTCTAATCATAGGTCCTGAGCTCTAATCACAGGTCCTGAGGTCTAATCACAGGTCCTGAGCTCTAATCACAGGCCTGAGCTCTAATCACAGGTCCTGAGCTCTAATCATAGGTCCTGAGCTCTAATCACAGGTCCTGAGCTCTAATCACAGGTCCTGAGCTTTACTCACAGGTCCTGAGGTTGCTGTGGGTATAGGATTGTCTCCCAAATGGCACCCTATTCCCTTTATAGTGCAGTACTACCCAAAAGTATATAGGGATTAGGGTATCATTTGGGAAGCAACCAACATCTGACGGAGTGTAGTCATTGGGCGGCGAAGTGCAGTCTAGGGGGACTATGGGTAGAAAGGCGAGAAGCGGCAGGCAGCTAGCTATCTGACCATGGCGGGGCTGCAGGGCCGCGGGGCGTTTCACGAGGGAGTAAAGGCTAACCTCTTCCATCCTGTCTAGATTTCCTGCTCTGTGAATCACGTGAGTCCCTGGAGACAGCAGACAGCCTAGTCTATTCACTGAGGTAGCAGACAGCCCATTCACTGAGGTAGCAGAGAGCAGAGAGCCTAGTCCATTCACTGAGGTAGCAGAGAGCAGAGAGCCTAGTCCATTCACTGAGGTAGCAGACAGCAGAGAGCCTAGTCCATTCACTGAGGTAGCAGACAGCAGACATCCTAGTCCATTCACTGAGGTAGCAGACAGCCTAGCCTATTCACTGAGGTAGCAGACAGCCCATTCACTGAGGTAGCAGAGAGCAGAGAGCCTAGTCCATTCACTGAGGTAGCAGACAGCAGAGAGCCTAGTCCATTCACTGAGGTAGCAGACAGCCTAGCCCATTCACTGAGGTAGCAGACAGCAGACATCCTAGTCCACTCACTGAGGTAGCAGACAGCCTAGCCCATTCACTGAGGTAGCAGACAGCCTATCCCATTCACTGAGGTAGCAGACAGCAGACAGCCAAGCCCACTCACTGAGGTAGCAGACAACCTAGCCTATTCACTGAGGTAGCAGACAGCAGACAGCCAAGCCCATTCACTAAGGTAGCAGAGAGCAGAGAGCCTAGCCCATTCACTGAGGTAGCAGACAGCAGACAGCCTAGCCCATTCACTGAGGTAGCAGACAACCTAGCCTATTCACTGAGGTAGCAGACAGCCCATTCTCTGAGGTA
Source organism: Salvelinus namaycush (assembly GCF_016432855.1). Taxonomy (NCBI): domain Eukaryota; kingdom Metazoa; phylum Chordata; class Actinopteri; order Salmoniformes; family Salmonidae; genus Salvelinus; species Salvelinus namaycush. Next base: position 4,198,069 of record NC_052341.1, on the reverse strand, counting down.
GCAGACAGCAGACAGCCTAGCCCATTCACTGAGGTAACAGACAGCAGACAGCCTATCCCATTAACTGAGGTAGCAGAGAGCCTAGCCCATTCACTGAGGTAGCAGACAGCCCATTCACTGAGGTAGCAGAGAGCAGACAGCCTAGCCCATTCACTGAGGTAGCAGACAGCAGACAGCCTAGTCCATTCACTGAGGTAGCAGACATTCTAGCCTATTCACTGAGGTAGCAGACAGCCCATTCACTGAGGTAGCAGACAGCAGCCAGCCTAGTCCATTCACTGAGGTAGCAGACAGCCTAGCCTATTCACTGAGGTAGCAGACAGCCCATTCACTGAGGTAGCAGACAGCCTAGCTCATTCACTGAGGTAGCAGACAGCAGACAGCCTAGCCCATTCACTGAGGTAGCAGACAGCAGACAGCCTAGCCCATTCACCGAGGTAGAAGACAGCCTAGCCCACTCACTGAGGTAGCAGACAGCCTAGCCCATTCACTGAGATAGCAGACAGCAGACAGCCTAGCCCATTCACTGAGGTAGCAGACAGCAGACAGCCTAGCCCATTCATCGAGGTAGCAGACAGCAGACAGCCTAGCCCATTCACTGAGGTAGAAGACAGCCTAGCCCACTCACTGAGGTAGCAGACAGCCTAGCCCACTCACTGAGGTAGCAGACAGGCTAGCCCATTCACTGAGGTAGCAGACAGCCTAGCCCATTCACTGAGATAGCAGACAGCAGACAGCCTAGCCCATTCACTGAGGTAGCAGACAGCAGACAGCCTAGCCCATTCATCGAGGTAGAAGACAGCCTAGCCCACTCACTGAGGTAGCAGACAGCCTAGCCCATTCACTGAGGTAGCAGACAGCCTAGCCCATTCACTGAGATAGCAGACAGCCTAGCCCATTCACTGAGATAGCAGACAGCCTAGCCCATTCACTGAGATAGCAGACAGCAGACAGCCTAGCCCATTCACTGAGGTAGCAGACAGCAGACAGCCTAGCCCATTCATCGAGGTAGCAGACAGCAGACAGCCTAGCCCATTCACCGAGGTAGAAGACAGCTTAGCCCACTCACTGAGGTAGCAGACAGCCTAGCCCATTCACTGAGATAGCAGACAGCAGACAGCCTAGCCCATTCACCGAGGTAGCAGACAGCAGACAGCCTAGCCCATTCATCGAGGTAGCAGGAGAAGAGCTCTATGGCTGCTTGACTACCATGGAGGCACTCCTCACACATACACACGGTCACGCACAGTCACTGATACACAAACTCACACACACACCCTGGTTGGCTCTGTGTTTGTCTTGCTTGCTTGTCTCATGCTAACGTGTCAGTTGACGTACAGAAAGCACAACAGGGTGCTAAGGTCTGGTCCATGTATTGTGCTATAGATCTGGTGGAGCGTGATAGTGCATTCATTTGAGACATTTTTGCTCTGAAGAATTTATTACATGATTAGTAATGCCTATCCCCTCTGTCTCTTGTATTCCTCTCGTCCTCTCTCTCTGTCTCTGTATTCCTCTCTCTCTCCCTCTCTCTGTCTCTGTATTACTCTCGTCCTCTCTCTCTCCCTCTCTCTGTCTCTGTATTACTCTCGTCCTCTCTCTCTCCCTCTCTCTCTGTATTACTCTCGTCCTCTCTCTCTCTCTGTCTCTGTATTCCTCTCGTCCTCTCTCTCTCCCTCTCGCTGTCTCTGTATTCCTCTCGTCCTCTCTCCCTCTCTCTCTGTATTACTCTCGTCCTCTCTCTCTCCCTCTCTCTCTGTATTACTCTCGTCCTCTCTCTCTCCCTCTCTCTCTGTATTCCTCTCGCCCTCTCTCTCTCTCTGTCTCTGTATTCCTCTCTCTCTCTGTCTCTCTATTCCTCTCGTCCTCTCTCTCTGTCTCTCTCTGTCTCTGTATTCCTCTCGTCCTCTCTCTCTCCCTCTCTCTCTCTCTCTGTATTCCTCTCGCCCTCTCTCTCTCCCTCTTGCTGTTTCTGTATTCCTCTCGCCCTCTCTGTCTGTCTCTGTATTCCTCTCGCCCTCTCTCTCTCCCTCTCTCTCTCTCTGTATTCCTCTCGTCCTCTCTCTCTGTCTCTGCATTCCTCTCATCCTCTCTCTCTCTCTGTCTCTGTCTCTGTCTCTCTCTGTCTCTGTCTCTCTCTGTCTCTGTCTCTCTCTGTCTCTGTCTCTCTCTGTCTCTGTCTCTCTCTGTCTCTCTCTCTGTCTCTCTCTCTGTCTCTCTCTGTCTCTGTATTCCTCTCGTTCTCTCTCTCGCTCGCTCGCTCGCTCTCTCTCTCTCTCTCTCTTTCTCTCTCTCTCTCCCTCTCCCTCGCTCCCTCCCTCCCCCTACATCTCCCCTTTTCTTCCAGAATGTTCAGCGGGTCCATCACCCTATCTCCCATGGGGATGGCATCAAGCACACCAAGGAGACGGTGGCTGCGCTCAGCGAGGTGGGCTGGATGACCTCCGTCAAAGATTGGGCCGGAGTCATGATATCAGCCCAGACACTGACGGGCAGAGTCCTGGTGAGTCCATGTTGCATAGTCACCTGTATGGTGTCCATGTTAGGACCTGGTGAGTTACATAGTCACATGTATGGTGTCCATGTTAGGACCTGGTGAGTTACATAGTCACATGTATGGTGTCCATGTTAGGACCTGGTGAGTTGCATAGTCACATGTATGGTGTCCATGTTAGGACCTGGTGAGTTGCATAGTCACCTGTATGGTGTCCATGTTAGGACCTGGTGAGTTGCATAGTCACATGTATGGTGTCCATGTTAGGTCCTGGTGAGTTGCATAGTCACCTGTATGGTGTCCATGTTAGGACCTGGTGAGTTGCATAGTCACCTGTATGGTGTCCATGTTAGGACCTGGTGAGTTACATAGTCACATGTATGGTGTCCATGTTAGGACCTGGTGAGTTACATAGTCACATGTATGGTGTCCATGTTAGGACCTGGTGAGTTGCATAGTCACATGTATGGTGTCCATGTTAGGACCTGGTGAGTTGCATAGTCACATGTATGGTGTCCATGTTAGGACCTGGTGAGTTACATAGTCACCTGTATGCTGTCTATGTTAGGACCTGGTGAGTTGCATAGTCACCTGTATGGTGTCCATGTTAGGACCTGGTGAGTTACATAGTCACCTGTATGGTGTCCATGTTAGGACCTGGTGAGTTGCATAGTCACCTGTATGGTGTCCATGTTAGGACCTGGTGAGTTGCATAGTCACCTGTATGGTGTCCATGTTAGGACCTGGTGAGTTGCATAGTCACCTGTATGGTGTCCATGTTAGGACCTGGTGAGTCTGTGTCTCATGTTGTTCTGGGTAGTAGGTGTAGGTGGTGGGAATATAGAGGTGGTAAAGAAAAGTGATATTCCCAGAGAACATTGAAAGGGAAACACCGGCATTACATTTTTCAGGAATATTCTCATGCAAAGTGCTGGAATATGTAGTTTATTCTGAGGCCAGTTCATTTGCTGCATTAGTTGGTAAGAGAAGTTAATGATTTAATTAATTTGGTCGGCTACATAAGCTCACTCTCAGGTAAAAATACTTGCTGTATTTATGTCTATATAAAAAATGAAAAAGGAAGTTGTACACTCATGTCTGTTCTTATTATAATAAAGAGCCTTTGTCAAAGGGCCACCATTTACAATATGTCTCACACAGTCCGATGTGATGCTTTTACAGTAGTATTTCCTATTGTGGGTTCAGAACGACTGTGCAAAAGGTCAGCTAAAAGGATATTCTTCGTCAAAATCTTCTCTGTGCCCCATGAAAAAATATGTAGAATTGCAAAGAAGTTAGATGTTTTCCCCCCAAAAAATAAACATTCACTGTCTTTTGCAGACAGGCGGTTTTGGCGGCCACATCGGCACAAATAGCTACATAGCCTTTAGAACATGGCTGTACCCGGACAGATTATTTATTCACAGACGAAAAGCGAATGAGCATAACAAAACTTCCTTGAAATACTATGATGAAATACTATGAAGGCACAGTTCCTCTGTCCAGTGTCTGTGTTCTTTTGCCCATCTTAATATTTTATTTTTATTGGCCAGTCTGAGATATGGCTTTTTCTTTGGAACTCTGCCTAGAAGGCCAGCATCCCAGAGTCGCCTCTTCACTGTTGACGTTGAGACTTGTACAATTTAATGAAGCTGCCAGTTGAGGACTTCTATTCTGGTTAGAGCCAGTTTGCGCTGTTCTGTGAAGGGAGTAGTACACAGCGTTGTACGAGATCTTCAGTTTCTTGGCAATTTCTCGCATGGAATAGCCTTCATTTCTCAGAACAAGAATAGACTGACAAGTTTCAGAAGAAAGTTCTTTGTTTCTGGCAATTTTGAGCCTGTAATCAAACCCACAAATGCTGATGCTCCAGATACTCAACTAGTCTAAAGAAGGCCAGTTTTATTGATTCTTTAAATCAGGACAACAGTTTTCAGCTGTGCTAACATAATTGCAAAAGGGTTTTCTAATGATCAATTAGCCTTTTAAAATTATAAACTTGGATTAGCTAACACAACGTGGCATTGAAACACAGGAGTGATGGTTGCTGATAATGGGCCTCTGTACGCCTATGTAGATATTCCATTCAAAATCTGCCGTTTCCAGCTACAATAGTCATTTACAACATTAACAATGTCTATACTGTATTTCTGATCAATTTGATGTTATTTTCATGGACAATTAAAAAAAAAATCTATCAAAAACAAGGACATTTCTAAGTGACCCAAAACTTTTGAACTGTAGTGTATATACATTTATTTATTTATTTATTTTATTTATTTTTTATTTATTTAGCCACAGCTAAATGAATGCAGTGGAAACACTGTTTTACAGACCATAATGTAGCATGGAGTACAGTCATGGCCAAAAGTTTTGAGAATGACACAAATATTAATTTCCACAAAGTTTGCTGCTTCAGTGTCTTTTGTCAGATGTTACTATGGAACACTGAAGTATAATTACAAGCATTTCATAAGTGTCAAAGGCTTTTATTGACAATTATATGAAGTTCATGCAAAGAGTCAATATTTGCAGTGTTGACCCTTCTTTTTCAAGACCTCTGCAATCCGCCCTGGCATGCTGTCAATTAACTTCTGGGCCACATCCTGACTGATGGCAGCCTATTCTTGCATAATAAATGCTTGCAGTTTGTCAGAATTTGTGGGTTTTTGTTTGTCCACCCGCCTCTTGAGGATTGACCACACGTTCTCAATGGGATTAAAGTCTGGGGAGTTTCCTGGCCATGGACCCAAAATATCGATGTTTTGTTCCTCGAGCCACTTAGTTATCACTTTTGCCTTATGGCAAGGTGCTCCATCATGCTGGAAAAGGCATTGTTCGTCACCAAACTGTTCCTGGATGGTTGGGAGAAGTTGCTCTCTGAGGATATGTTGGTACCATTCTTTATTCATGGCTGTGTTCTTAGGCAAAATTGTGAGTGAGCCCACTCCCTTGGCTGAGAAGCAACCCCACACATGAATGGTCTCAGGATACTTTACTGTTGGCATGACACAGGACTGATGGTAGCGCTCACCTTGTCTTCTCCGGACAAGCTTTTTTCCAGATGCCCCAAACAATCAGAAAGGGGATTCATCAGAGAAAATGACTTTACCCCAGTCCTCAGCAGTCCAATCCCTGTACCTTTTGCAGAATATCAGTTGGTCCCTGTTGTTTTTCTTGGAGAGAAGTGGCTTCTTTGCTGCCCTTCTTGACACCAGGCCATCCTCCAAAAGTCTTTGCCTCACTGTGCGTGCAGATGCACTCATACCTGCCTGCTGCCATTCCTGAGCAAGCTCTGTACTGGTGGTGCCCCGATCCCGCAGCTGAATCAACTTTAGGAGACGGTCCTGGCGCTTGCTGGACTTTCTTGGGCGCCCTGAAGCCATCTTCACAACAATTGAACCGCTCTCCTTGAAGTTCTTGATGATCCGATAAATGGTTGATTTAGGTGCAATCTTTCTGGCAGCAATATCCTTGCCTGTGAAGCCCTTTTTGTGCAAAGCAATGATAAAGGCACGTGTTTCCTTGCAGGTAACCATGGCTGACAGAGGAAGACAATGATTCCAAGCACCACCCTCCTTTTGAAGCTTCCAGTCTGTTATTCAAACTCAATCAGCATGACAGAGTGATTTCCAGCCTTGTCCTCGTCAAAACTCATAACTGTGTTAACGAGAGTATCACTGACATGATGTCAGCTGGTCCTTTTGTGGCAGGGCTGAAATGCAGTGGAAATGTTTTTTTGGGATTCAGTTAATTTGCATGGCAAATAGGGACTTTACCATTAATTGCAATTCATCTGATCACTCTTCATAACATTCTGGATTATATGCAAATTGCCATCATACAAACTGAGGCAGCAGACTTTGTGAAAATTAATTTTTGTGTAATTCTCAAAACTTTTGGCCACGACTGTAGTCGTACACTGTCCATCAGTCACAACAAAGGCAGGGTGACTTTTCACAAAGTGGATTAGAGATAAGAGAGTATTAAGGCCTATCCCCCCATCTCATCCCTTAATACCCTTATCATAAAAGAGAGAGAGAGAGAGAGAGAAAAGGAGAAAGAGAGAGGGGGGTGACAGAGAGGGAGAGAGAGAGAGAAAGAGAGAGAACGAGAGAGGGAGGCAAGGACCTCAACATGACAGCAGGACATATGTCCAGGCAGTGAGCAGAGCAACAAGCCCAACCCCCACTATTACACCCGGCCAAGCCCCATCCTGAGACCTAAGAGGTATGTATCAGATGCTCAACATGCTCTGCTCACACCTACTGTGGTGGTCCGGGCCTTACAAACACAAAAACAACACTAGACACTATGGAACACAGAGCTTTTACTATCTCATCCTGGAATATACAAGGTCTGAGGTCATCTGCCTTTGGCCTAAAGAGCAGGAAGCCAGACTTCATCAAATAAATTGGAAATACAGACATTGTCATCCTACAAGAAACATGGTATAAAGGAGACGGACCCACTGGTTTCCCTCTAGGTTACAGAGAGCTGGTAGTCCCATCCACCACACTACCAGGTGTGAAACAGGGAAGAGACTCAGGGGGTATGCTAATTTGGTATAGAGCAGACCTAACCCACTCTATTAAATTAGTCAAAACAGGAACATTTTACATCTAGCTAGAAATTAATAAGGAAATTATCTCAACTGAGAAAAAAGTCCTCCTGTGTGCTACCTATATCCCCCCAATAGAATCCCTATACTTTAATGAAGACATCTTCTCCATCCTGGAGGGATTTCCAGCCTCAGGGACATGTTCTAGACTGTGGCAACTTAAAAGCCAGAACTGGACAAGAACCTGACATCCTCAGCACACAGGGGGACAAACACCTACCTGGAAATAACAGCATTCCTTCCACCACATGCCCCCCTAGACACAACTACGACAACATAACCAACAAAAATGGGTCACAACTCCTGCAGCTCTGTCGGATGCTGGGTATGTAGATAGTCAATGGTGGGCTTTGAGGGGACTATTATGGTAGGTACACCTATAGCTCATCTCTTGGCAGTAGTACTGTAGACTACTTTATCACTGACTTCAACCCAGAGTCTCTCAGAGTGTTCACAGTAAGCCCACTGACACCCCTATCAGATCACAGCAAAATCACACTCTACTTGAACAGAGCAATACTCAATCATGAGGCATTAAAGCCAAAGGAAGTGAATAATGTTAAGAAATGCTATAGATGGAAGGAAAATAGTGTTAGGCTCATCGTTTGAATGAGGAGACCAAGGTGCAGCGTGGTATAGGCCAACATCTTACTTTTATTCAAATGCACACCGAACAAATAAATAAAATACAAAACAAACGTAAAGTTCTGCAGGCTACACAGCAACTATACAAAATCAAGATCCCACAAACTAAGGTGGGAAAAAGGCTGCCTAAGTATGATTCCCCAATCAGAGACAACGATAGACAGCTGCCTCTGATTGGGAACCATACCAAGCCAAACAAAGAAATAGGAAAACTAGATTGTCCACCCTAGTCACACCCTGACCTAACCAAAATAGGAAATTAAAAGGATCTCTAAGGTCAGGGCGTGACAAGTAGTGTGGAAATCTACCCCAACAAAATCTACCAACAACACATTCAATCCCTTCTAGACAATTTCCTGGACAAAATGTTTAACCTCAATAGTGAAGGTTTAAATATAGCAGTAGAAAAACTTTACAAGTATATTTGTCCTCTCCGCCTCAAGCAGAAAACCTAAGAAAATTATCAAGAAGGGCAAATGGTTTGATGAAGAATGCAAAAACCTAAAAGAAATTGAGAAACCTATCAAACCAAAAACATAGAGATCCAGAAAACCTGAGCGTACACCTTCACTATGGTGAATCACTAAAACAATACAGAAATACACTACGGAAAATAAAGGAAACAGCACGTCAGAAATCAGCTCAATGTAATTGAAGAATCCATAGACTCTAACCACTTCTGGGAAAATTGGAAAACTCTAAACAAACAACAACACAAAGAGTTATCTATCCAAAACGGAGATGTATGGATAAACCACTTCTCTAATACTTGTGGCTCTATAACAAAGAACAAACAGCAAAAACATATATATGATCAAATACAAATCTTAGAATCAACTATTAAAGACTACCAGAACCCACTGGATTCTCCAATTACATTGAATGAACTACAGGACAAAATACAAACCCTCCAACCCTAAAAGGCCTGTGGGGTTGATGGTATCCTAAATGAAATGATAAAATATACAGACCACAAATTACAATTGGCTATACTTAAACTCTTTAACATCCTCCTCAGCTCTGGCATATTCCCCAATATTTGGAACCAAGGACTGATCACCCCAATCCACAAAAGTGGAGACAAATTTGACCCCAATAACTACTGTGGGATATGCGTCAACAGCAACCTTGACAAAATCCTCTGCATTGTCATTAACAGCAGACTCGTACATTTCATCAGCGAAAACAATGTACTGAGCAAATGTCAAATTGGCTTTTAACCAAATTACTTTATGACAGACCACATATTCACCCTGCACACCCTAATTGACAAACAAACCAAAACAAAGGCAAAGTCTTCTCATGCCTTGTTGATTTCAAAAAAGCTTTTGACTCAATTTGGCATGAGGGCCTGCTATACGAATTGGTGTTGGGGGAAAAACATACAACATTATAAAGTCCATGTACACAAGCAACAAGTGTGCTGTTAAAATGAGCAAAAAACACATTTCTTTTTATTGGGTTGGGGGGTGAGACAGGGATGCAGATTAAGCCCCACCCTCTTCAACATATATATGAATCTGAAGTCAAATGTTTACTGTTTGCTGATGATCTGATGTTTCTGTCACTGACCAAGGAGGGCCAGCACCTAGATCTTCTGCACAGATTCTGCCAGATCTGGGCCCCGACAGTAAATATCAGAAAGACAAAATAATGGTGTTCCAAAAAAGGTCCAGATGCCAGGACCACGAATACAAATTCCACCTAGATCACCCTAGATCACACAAAAAACTATACATACCTCGGCCTAAACATCAGCGCCACAGGTAACGTCCATAAAGCTGTGAATGATCTGAGAGACAAGGCAAGAAGGGCCTTCTATGCCATCAGAAGGAACGTACATTCCAATTAGGATCTGGCAAAAACTACTTGAATTAGTTATAGAACACATTGCCCTTTATGAGGTCGGGGGTCCGCTCAACAACCAAGAATACACAAAATCGGGCAAACACCAAATTGAGACTCTGCATGCAGAATTCTGAAAAATATCCTCAGTGTGCAACATAAAACACCAAATAATGCATGCAGAGCAGAATTAGGCCGATACCTGTTAATTATCAAAATCCAGAAAAGAGCCTTTAAATTCTACAACCACCTAAAAGGAAGCGATTATCAAACATCCCATAACAAAGCCATCACCTACAGAGAGATGAACCTGGATGAACCAGGAAAACCTGGCTCCCTGTAGAGGAAAGGCTGTGCAACCACTGCACAACAGCAGAACCTGAGACGGAGCTGCATTTCCTGACAAAATGTCAAAAATATAAAACAATTAGAGAGTGTCATTTTCCCAAATTTGAAACCCTTATTCAAGGTTTCATAGACCTCTCTGATGAGGATAGGCTACCAGTCCTGTTGGGGGAGGACGCAGAGAGCTGTGGGTTGGCAGCGCACTACATTGCTGCCTGCCATAAGTTGAGGGGCAGTGTCTGACAGACCAATCAACCTGCACATGTCCTCTACTGTATTGTTATTGTTGAATGTATGGTTATTTTGACACTTGGTTATTGTTGTTACTGTTGTCCCGTTGACAATTTGGAGAGAGAGAGAGAGAGAGAGAGAGAGAGAGAGAGAGAGAGAGAGAGAGAGAGAGAGAGAGAGAGAGAGAGAGAGAGAGAGAGAGAGAGAGAGAGAGAGAGAGAGAGAGAGAGAGAGAGAGAGAGAGAGAGAGAGAGAGAGAGAGAGAGAGAGAGAGAACGAGAGAGGGAGGCAAGGACCTCAACATGACAGCAGGACATATGTCCAGGCAGTGAGCAGAGCAACAAGCCCAACCCCCACTATTACACCCGGCCAAGCCCCATCCTGAGACCTAAGAGGTATGTATCAGATGCTCAACATGCTCTGCTCACACCTACTGTGGTGGTCCGGGCCTTACAAACACAAAAACAACACTAGACACTATGGAACACAGAGCTTTTACTATCTCATCCTGGAATATACAAGGTCTGAGGTCATCTGCCTTTGGCCTAAAGAGCAGGAAGCCAGACTTCATCAAATAAATTGGAAATACAGACATTGTCATCCTACAAGAAACATGGTATAAAGGAGACGGACCCACTGGTTTCCCTCTAGGTTACAGAGAGCTGGTAGTCCCATCCACCACACTACCAGGTGTGAAACAGGGAAGAGACTCAGGGGGTATGCTAATTTGGTATAGAGCAGACCTAACCCACTCTATTAAATTAGTCAAAACAGGAACATTTTACATCTAGCTAGAAATTAATAAGGAAATTATCTCAACTGAGAAAAAAGTCCTCCTGTGTGCTACCTATATCCCCCCAATAGAATCCCTATACTTTAATGAAGACATCTTCTCCATCCTGGAGGGATTTCCAGCCTCAGGGACATGTTCTAGACTGTGGCAACTTAAAAGCCAGAACTGGACAAGAACCTGACATCCTCAGCACACAGGGGGACAAACACCTACCTGGAAATAACAGCATTCCTTCCACCACATGCCCCCCTAGACACAACTACGACAACATAACCAACAAAAATGGGTCACAACTCCTGCAGCTCTGTCGGATGCTGGGTATGTAGATAGTCAATGGTGGGCTTTGAGGGGACTATTATGGTAGGTACACCTATAGCTCATCTCTTGGCAGTAGTACTGTAGACTACTTTATCACTGACTTCAACCCAGAGTCTCTCAGAGTGTTCACAGTAAGCCCACTGACACCCCTATCAGATCACAGCAAAATCACACTCTACTTGAACAGAGCAATACTCAATCATGAGGCATTAAAGCCAAAGGAAGTGAATAATGTTAAGAAATGCTATAGATGGAAGGAAAATAGTGTTAGGCTCATCGTTTGAATGAGGAGACCAAGGTGCAGCGTGGTATAGGCCAACATCTTACTTTTATTCAAATGCACACCGAACAAATAAATAAAATACAAAACAAACGTAAAGTTCTGCAGGCTACACAGCAACTATACAAAATCAAGATCCCACAAACTAAGGTGGGAAAAAGGCTGCCTAAGTATGATTCCCCAATCAGAGACAACGATAGACAGCTGCCTCTGATTGGGAACCATACCAAGCCAAACAAAGAAATAGGAAAACTAGATTGTCCACCCTAGTCACACCCTGACCTAACCAAAATAGGAAATTAAAAGGATCTCTAAGGTCAGGGCGTGACAAGTAGTGTGGAAATCTACCCCAACAAAATCTACCAACAACACATTCAATCCCTTCTAGACAATTTCCTGGACAAAATGTTTAACCTCAATAGTGAAGGTTTAAATATAGCAGTAGAAAAACTTTACAAGTATATTTGTCCTCTCCGCCTCAAGCAGAAAACCTAAGAAAATTATCAAGAAGGGCAAATGGTTTGATGAAGAATGCAAAAACCTAAAAGAAATTGAGAAACCTATCAAACCAAAAACATAGAGATCCAGAAAACCTGAGCGTACACCTTCACTATGGTGAATCACTAAAACAATACAGAAATACACTACGGAAAATAAAGGAAACAGCACGTCAGAAATCAGCTCAATGTAATTGAAGAATCCATAGACTCTAACCACTTCTGGGAAAATTGGAAAACTCTAAACAAACAACAACACAAAGAGTTATCTATCCAAAACGGAGATGTATGGATAAACCACTTCTCTAATACTTGTGGCTCTATAACAAAGAACAAACAGCAAAAACATATATATGATCAAATACAAATCTTAGAATCAACTATTAAAGACTACCAGAACCCACTGGATTCTCCAATTACATTGAATGAACTACAGGACAAAATACAAACCCTCCAACCCTAAAAGGCCTGTGGGGTTGATGGTATCCTAAATGAAATGATAAAATATACAGACCACAAATTACAATTGGCTATACTTAAACTCTTTAACATCCTCCTCAGCTCTGGCATATTCCCCAATATTTGGAACCAAGGACTGATCACCCCAATCCACAAAAGTGGAGACAAATTTGACCCCAATAACTACTGTGGGATATGCGTCAACAGCAACCTTGACAAAATCCTCTGCATTGTCATTAACAGCAGACTCGTACATTTCATCAGCGAAAACAATGTACTGAGCAAATGTCAAATTGGCTTTTAACCAAATTACTTTATGACAGACCACATATTCACCCTGCACACCCTAATTGACAAACAAACCAAAACAAAGGCAAAGTCTTCTCATGCCTTGTTGATTTCAAAAAAGCTTTTGACTCAATTTGGCATGAGGGCCTGCTATACGAATTGGTGTTGGGGGAAAAACATACAACATTATAAAGTCCATGTACACAAGCAACAAGTGTGCTGTTAAAATGAGCAAAAAACACATTTCTTTTTATTGGGTTGGGGGGTGAGACAGGGATGCAGATTAAGCCCCACCCTCTTCAACATATATATGAATCTGAAGTCAAATGTTTACTGTTTGCTGATGATCTGATGTTTCTGTCACTGACCAAGGAGGGCCAGCACCTAGATCTTCTGCACAGATTCTGCCAGATCTGGGCCCCGACAGTAAATATCAGAAAGACAAAATAATGGTGTTCCAAAAAAGGTCCAGATGCCAGGACCACGAATACAAATTCCACCTAGATCACCCTAGATCACACAAAAAACTATACATACCTCGGCCTAAACATCAGCGCCACAGGTAACGTCCATAAAGCTGTGAATGATCTGAGAGACAAGGCAAGAAGGGCCTTCTATGCCATCAGAAGGAACGTACATTCCAATTAGGATCTGGCAAAAACTACTTGAATCAGTTATAGAACACATTGCCCTTTATGAGGTCGGGGGTCCGCTCAACAACCAAGAATACACAAAATCGGGCAAACACCAAATTGAGACTCTGCATGCAGAATTCTGAAAAATATCCTCAGTGTGCAACATAAAACACCAAATAATGCATGCAGAGCAGAATTAGGCCGATACCTGTTAATTATCAAAATCCAGAAAAGAGCCTTTAAATTCTACAACCACCTAAAAGGAAGCGATTATCAAACATCCCATAACAAAGCCATCACCTACAGAGAGATGAACCTGGATGAACCAGGAAAACCTGGCTCCCTGTAGAGGAAAGGCTGTGCAACCACTGCACAACAGCAGAACCTGAGACGGAGCTGCATTTCCTGACAAAATGTCAAAAATATAAAACAATTAGAGAGTGTCATTTTCCCAAATTTGAAACCCTTATTCAAGGTTTCATAGACCTCTCTGATGAGGATAGGCTACCAGTCCTGTTGGGGGAGGACGCAGAGAGCTGTGGGTTGGCAGCGCACTACATTGCTGCCTGCCATAAGTTGAGGGGCAGTGTCTGACAGACCAATCAACCTGCACATGTCCTCTACTGTATTGTTATTGTTGAATGTATGGTTATTTTGACACTTGGTTATTGTTGTTACTGTTGTCCCGTTGACAATTTGGAGAGAGAGAGAGAGAGAGAGAGAGAGAGAGAGAGAGAGAGAGAGAGAGAGAGAGAGAGAGAGAGAGAGAGAGAGAGAGAGAGAGAGAGAGAGAGAGAGAGAGAGAGAGAGAGGAGAGAGAGAGAGAGAGAGAGAGAGAGAGAGAGAGAGAGAGAGAGAGAGAGAGAGAGAGGGGCCTACTCCCGAACGTGCACGTTGCTCACCACCCAACAACCACCCCAGAGCATCTGCACGACCACTCCCACCTGAGGAAGCAGACAGTAGGGATGTTTGCCAAGTCTCTAAAGGACGTGGCACTTGGTAGACAAACACCCCATGCCGCACTGGACAGAGGACCACCCAGAGACCCCTACCAGACCACTGCACCACCAAGGAGCCCCAGGCCCCACCAGACCCAGCGCACCCCACCCACCAACAGAGCATCACCACTTCCATCGGCTTAGCCAAACCGGACCGGGCCCAGCCTACTACCCCGCACCAGACCACCACCTCTACCAAACCAGAGAGGAAGCCCCACGGCCCAGAACTGGCCCTACTCCACTCAGCAGGGCCCAACAGCAGGACCATCGCAGCTACGCGGAGGTCATCAGAGGACAGGAGAACCCTGTAGGATTAAGTGAGATTAAACAGCTCCTCCAATACATCTGCACTAAACTGCACTAAACACACACAGACACATGCACGCACGCACACACACACATAAACACACACACACACACACACACACACACATACACATACACGTACACACATACCTATTGTACTAGAATTTACTTGTTCAATGAATAGGAATATTTATATATATAACAGAAAAAATGTGAGCTGTTATCGTGTTTATCTCTTAACAACTTATTAGTTAGTAGTTACTGTATTTCTATCACTATCAGTTAGCATGTGGAACATTCAGGGCCTAAACTATCAGTTAGCATGTGGAACATTCAGGGCCTAAACTCATCATCCTATCAGTTAGCATGTGGAACATTCAGGGCCTAAACTCATCAACCTATCAGTTAGCATGTGGAACATTCAGGGCCTAAACTCATCATCCTATCAGTTAGCATGTGGAACATTCAGGGCCTAAACTCATCAACCTATCAGTTAGCATGTGGAACATTCAAGGCCTAAACTCATCAACCTATCAGTTAGCATGTGGAACATTCAGGGCCTAAACTCATCATCCTATCAGTTAGCATGTGGAACATTCAGGGCCTCAACTCATCAACCTATCAGTTAGCATGTGGAACATTCAGGGCCTAAACTCATCAACCTATCAGTTAGCATGTGGAACATTCAGGGCCTAAACTCATCAACCTATCAGTTAGCATGTGGAACATTCAGGACCTAAACTCATCAACCTATCAGTTAGCATGTGGAACATTCAGGGCCTAAATTCATCAACCTATCAGTTAGCATGTGGAACATTCAGGGCCTAAATTCATCAACCTTTGGACTGAAGAGTTTAGCACTGGAGTTCAACAAAAATCTTAAAGATGTTGACGTCATCATTCTGCAGGAGACATGGTGTAAGGCTGACGTTGTCATTCACTGCCCCACAGGCTACAGAGAGGTAATTGTGCCGTCACAGAAACACAGCTCTGTCAATAGAGGCAGAGACTCTGGAGGACTGATCATTTGGTACAAATCCCAACTACAACATCTAATTGATCCCCTCAAAATTGGCAAATATCACATTTGGTTAAAACTGAAAAAAGAACTTGTTCTGACAGAAAAAGATGTGTTCCTTTGTGCAATACACCCCCCCCCCCCCCCCCCCCCTCAGAATCCCCATATTACTCAGAGGAGATCTTACCCAACCTTGAGGAAGAGACGTGTCATTTCCAGGCCCAGGGAATGTGCTCATCTGTGGGGACACAAATGCGCGCACAGGAACACTACCTGATCTAACGAGCATCAGTTCTGTGGGAATCAGCTTGATTACAATCTATAACGTTTCTGTAGGGGGAGAACCTTTCATCTTCTGTACTCTCTTTTCCGTATCTATGTTACTCCTGCTGTCTTGCTATCTGAGTTAGTATCTTTAGCTCGCGCCCGCTTTTCTTTTTGATCGGTCGCCTAGTTCGGCTCGATATCTGAGCTGGGGGGGCCCGAGCTACGAGTCTCGATTCTTGATCCCGATTGACGATGTG